>NC_137614.1:6399154-6674154 GCF_963280865.1 Gymnoscopelus braueri
CAAATTGTCAAAATTGTCAAATATTCCTAAGAAAAAGAAGCTGATCTACAAGCTCACAATGCCTCGCAGTGCGAGGCGTTGTGAGCTTGTAGATCGGCTATTTTCACAATGTTTATCTGTGTTAAACCAAATGTAATGCCTACAATTCCAAGTACATGAAGAGGGGTCCCATCGAAACAGGCAAACTTCAAGCAGGATTTAAGTTCAAAAGCATTTTACTGTTTTAGTGTGTAATAGCCCTGTCAAACCTATTAAACAGGCATGCAAACAGCCCAGAGGTGAAAAAGGTGACAACATGTTGTTTTCTTTTGGGTCAGGTGTCACACAATTGCCCTATTTGGGTTCAAAAAGGTGACTGTAGCTGAAAAGTGACACTTTTGCATGTCTGATTAAAGGCTTTTTAACTTAAATCCATTACTTTTTGATTTGAACTAAAAAGCATTATTTTACACTTTGGCTATTAAAAAATAGCAGATATACAAGCTCATAGCGCGGCACCGAGTGCCGCGCTACGAGCTTGTAGATCTGCTATTTTTGAAAAATTATGAAAATGTGTGCAGATCTTTGAATATATATTGTTTTAAAGCGAAAATGTTTAACTAAAATCTTTGCTTCTGGGGGTCCCTGGAACAAAATATTTGGAGATGGGGGTTGGCAGCCAAATAAATATAATTTTGGGGGTCCTTGACATGAACACTGATATATAAACATATGTTTTTTCAGAAACTATTTAGAAGACATTCGTAGAATCGGCCTCAGGTCTTAATGGGTTAACTTTGTGAGCAGCTCATCACCACCTGGACTGGAGTCATCACCCTGTAAACTCAGAAGCACTCGGCTTGCCTTTGTTCTACATTTCCAAGTGCTTGTCAGGGTGGGGGGTCCCCTGTTCAAATATGATTATTTTGAGGGGGTCGTGGCAGAATTATTTGGAAACCCTTGATATAGGCTATACGCTTTCATCACCTGAGAATGAGAATCATCTGTATATCGGTAATGTCATTTTTATAAGCGGCAGTGGTGGAAAGTAGCTGCATTTCAAGTAATGTACTCAAGTAAATATTTTTTGGGGGGATTTTTTTACTTTTCTTGAGTATTTTCATTTTGCAATGCTTAGGCTATGCTCCACTACATCTCAAAGGCAAATATTGTATACTTTTTACTCCACTACAAATATCTGACAGCTTTAGTTAGTAGTTACTTTGCATAAATAGATTATTATTAGAACAAAATGCTCACAACGCTATTTTTGAAAACATTAGCCCAAAAAAAGTAAGTAGATTTTGACGCCAATACTTTTGTACTTTTACTCAAGTAACATTTCTGACACAGGCCTTTGACGTGTAACAGAGTAGGCTATTTCTATATTGTGGTATTGCTTGCTTAAGTAAAAACTACTGATAAGTAGTCAACGTTCAACGTGACAAACATATACTACTACGAGTTAGGCCTGATTAATGCTTCGTCGTATGATGGTGTCAAGCACAGAAAATAGCTGATGTAAAAGCTCATAACACGTTGCATTGGCGATGCATTGTGAGCTTGTAGATTGGCCTTTTTTTGCACCTGACACCACTGTTGTGCGATGAAGTGGCCTATAAATCAGGCTTTGGGAAGAAGATAAACTTTAACGAGACAAACTAACCTTTGCTCCATAGCTTACTGTACTTACTGTAGATTACGAGTATAGCAATATAAAGCAAACGAGAACACTACAGGGAGATCGTTTGTAGTAGTGCAAAGTAACAGTACATTTACTCAAGTACTGTACTTAAATACAATTCTTAGGGATTTTTTTACTTTACTTGAGTATTTCCAATTTTCAATACTTTTACTTCTACTCCACTACATCTCAGAGGCAAATATTGTTACTAGTTACTTTGTAAATTTGAATTATTAGTACAAAACATGCATTAACCACTTCAGCCCTATATATACTTTGGCTATTTCAGAATAGCCCATCTACAAGCTCACAACGCGACACATCGCCACGCATTGTGAGCTTGTATTTTCAAAAGATTTTAATACATTTTATACATACGGTATGACACCTTGTATCACAGGACATTCTGCATAATGAGTACTTTTACTTTTGATACTTTAAGTATATTTCGATACCAATACTTTTGTACTCAAGTCAATTTGGATTACCAGACTTTTACTTGCAACAGAGTATTTCTACATTGCAGTATTGATACTTTTACTTAGAAACCTGTGGTCTCCATATTTTACCTTTTTGTTTTTTTTCATAAATCAACGCCCTACTTGATCATACTACAGCGTCACACAAAAGCATCAAAAGTAGCAGATCTACAAGCTCGAAACGTGGCGCGAAGCGACGCATTTTGAGCTTGTCGATCTGCTACTTTTTATTCTTGAATTTGAATCCTGAAAAGTAACTGTTTTGGACATAATGAGGTTTCCACCCGACAGAGACGATAAGGTACAGAAACGAGAGAAAAAAGCATTTGAACTTTTAGGGGTTTTCAATGAGTATAGCAAGAACATGTCTTATATCGTTGCTGTCGGGCAGAAACCTCGGTTCTCAGTAATTTAACGTCTTATGTTGTTTTCCAAATGAATGCCCTACAGTACATCATGCTACAATGTAGGTTTTGTGTGCGTTTTGAGCTTGTAGATCGGCTATTTTTACTACTTATGAGGTTTACGACAGTAACGACAATCGATCTGTAAATGTTCACATAATCATGCCACCACACAAACTGTACACACACATAATAGTTGGGAGTGTTTTGTAGATGTGGTCATGTTGGAATTCAATTCTTCACAACACAGTTTAACAGAAGCCAAGACCACTTTGGAAATATGTTGAGGTGTTGTTGGCTCTGTGATGTCACAGCTGCTGATGTCATAGAGCACAGATGAGGGGTAATGGTGGGAGTCTAGACCCAGGTAGGGAGGCAGTGTAAAGTAACTAAGTAGATCTCTACTCAAGTACTGAACTTTAGTACAGTATTGACATTTTTTTCTTTGCTTGAGTATGTACATTTTTCAATACTTAATACTTCTACTCCACTACAACTCAGAGGCAAATGTTGTACGCTACAATTATTTGAAAACTTTAGTCACTTCATAGATTTCGATTATTACATTAACCAATTAAAGGACCACTTCACCCATTTTCAACCTGTCTTCATATCATTGGTTCTCACCCATTTCTGTCTCCTCACTCTGTGTCTCAGAGTAGGGCTGTGGACTAATACAAGAACGGTCAAACCAAATCATGCTATAGCCATAAATGTGAGTTTTCTCATTGAGTTAAATAACCTTACATCACACAGACAGTACCATACACAGGATACCAAATTCTAACCAAGGCGACTGCTAAAAATTAAATCCACATAATAATAATAGCCAACAGCATCAGGGTCATTAACTAAAAATGTAAAAAGAAAAAAAGATGATGAGATCACTAATGTCCGTTTCTCTTCTCATGCCACGCAGCTCTCTCTCTCTCTCTCTCTCTCTCTCTCTCTCTGTCTCTCTCTCGCTCTCTGTCTCTCTCTCTGTGCCCGCAGTTTCTATTAGCCTCGATTCCCCACTGATGATGTCACTGGTAGGTCATGTTGAATATTGTAATTTTGGGGGGTCGCAGCCTGAAAAGTTTGGTAACCCTTGGTCTACAATACAGCACGCAGATGTGACGCCACAACTTGGGAGGGTTTGGGAATCTTATGTCCATATTTGGATATAACAGACATGGACTTCTTATTATATAGTTAACCAGTGCAGTACCCGTTGTCATGGGACTTAGTACCTGGAGGCCAGTCTGTATGACGTCAGACATCTCCATATATATATCATTTTGCAACAGTTGTGTTTAGATTTATTTTTTAAACAATGTCAAGGATTGTTCTAAATATATCCGGAATATATACCAAGCTTAATTCCCTTTTGTGACCAACACATTTTTTAATGCAGATTCAAAGATGGCGGAAGTCGACAAGACAGCGGAGCCTGCAAAAGAGGAAGATAAATTACAAATTCTGAACGGGCTCGTGGATGAGCTGTATCATTTTAGAGATCACTATTTTGAGACTCACAGCGTGGAGGACGCTCGGAAGAAAAAGACCGATGTCGCTCAGGAGATGGAGAGAACTCTAAAGGAGCTAGAGGAGAACGAAAAGTCAGTTAAGAACAAGGCAGAGTTTCTCCTTCTCAAGGGCAAGTGTTTGAACGTCTCTCCAAAGTACAGTGCCGCCGCGGAGGAGTGCCTGTCCAAGGCGGTGAAGCTGGAGCCCGGCCTGATGGAAGGCTGGAACACCCTGGGGGATCAGTACTGGAAGAAACAAGACATGATCGCCGCCAAGGCCTGCTTCACCGGAGCGCTGCAACGGAGCAAGAACAAGGTGTCCCTGCGCAGCCTGTCCATGTTGCTGAGGCAGCTGCCGGCGGATGACAACGACGAACGGGGAAAGCGGGTGCTGGAAGGCGTGGACATGGCCCGGCAGGCCGTTCAACTGGACGTCACGGATGCCACCTCCTGGTACATCCTGGGGAACGCCTACTTGTCCCTGTTCTTTTCCAGCGGGCAGAACACGCAGATGTCCCAACGAGCCCTGAACGCCTACGCGCAGTCCGAGAAAGTGGACAAGACCGCCAAGTGTAACGCGGACCTGCATTTCAACCGAGCCAACCTGTTCCAGTATGAAGAGATGTTTGGGCCGGCGCTGGCTGGGTACAACCGGGCCGCCGCCCTCGACCCCGACTGGAACGAGCCTCCGGAGAGAGAAAAGCAACTGCTCGAGTATCTGGGGAAAGTCACGGAACTCGTAGAGAACAAGGGGAAGGTGAAGGCAGGCCGCTTACGAACGATGCTCTCTAACCTCAACACGTCGGGGGCCCTGGGCGCGGGGAGCCTGGAGCCACAGAGCCTGTCCTCCCTCAAGCTGGGCCACAACGCCGGAGCAGCCGCCCAAGGCAAGGTAGTGTTCAGTCTGGCCCCGGCAGGACGCGTGGCCTTCACGTTCGGCATGGTGGACGGTGAGGGGACGTGCATAGCTGTGATGGTCTACAACACCGCTGACAGCTGGGCTGTAATGATAAGGGACACCGTGGTCATCCCAGAACCCCAGGTCAAACAACACAGCGTGACGCACAACGACAAGTCTTTTCAGTTTAGGAGCATACGAGTGGATTCCCCTCTACTCCTCACGGTCAACGGCAAGAGGCAGGAGGTCCAGAGTCAGATTGCCGTTTCAGTCAGCTACAAGCCCAACGACAATAAGTAGAGTGGAGAACAAAGACAGAGGGGATTGGGATTAGAGTGGGAATATTGGAATAGGGAGGTATGAAAGCCAAGTCAGAAGCATGAATAATCTTGAGTACAATGGACCGCCCACAAGTTAAACAAGCCTGAACCGTCCACAACCCTCCTCTGAGACACAGAGAGTGAATAGACAGGAATGAAGCTTTAAAATAGGCAAAGTGGTCCTTTTACATATGTTTTATTTTATGGGGTCTATATCATGTTATTTTGAATGGAAAGCGCTTCCAGTTGTTTTTAAATGTGCTATACAAATAAAGGTGATTGACTTGACTTTAACCCATGAATGGCCAAAACACCCAATGAGGATCCCACACAACTGAAGATGTGTCGTACAGACTCGTACTGGTGGCACCACGTGATCATTGGCAAATTCCACCCCACCCACATCTCCAACCTCATTCAATTGTTGTGTTGAATATTTAGGGATCTTTAACAACCAGTCCTATTAATAAGCAATCTTTTTCATTAAAACCGGGAAAGCATCTGTATCATTTTAGATTTTAGCATATTCAGAAATAGCAGATATACAAGCTCATAGCTTGTTTTTTACATTTTTTTAATCTTTAAATCTTGAAAGTGAATTCTCTTCTGGGGGTCCCTGGATGAACGTGTCATCTTGAATGTTCTGTGCGAGAAAATGAAGTGATTTGTAACTTGAGCCAATTTCCTTCCATAAATGGAACTGCTGGAAATCGATAGGCATGTGTATTTTTATTTTATTTTTAAAAACATTTTACGATAGTGTTCCGTTTCTGTTTTTCATGTCTCTACTTGCAGTTTAAATGTTTTTTTTAATGTGAGCTTAGCCTACGGTTTAGTTCAACTCTTGGATGTTTATATGAGATCAAGCAGCAGATCCTCTCAATAGTAAGAAAATTCACTTTAGATTGCTTCACAGATCGATGGTTGGTCTAACAAAACTACATATGTTACTGGTATATTTATTAATCACTTAAACCCTATTGTTTAGTTGACTTGAGTTGATTCCCATTGAATGGTTGATTGAATACTGTATTAACAAGAGTATTAATAGTAAAGGTAGTACAGTCAAAAGTCATGCTAAAAGGATACCAAAAAGCTCCCAAGGGGCTTGTTTCCATTGTGGTCCACTCCATTGTACTCAATTCATCAGTAATACATATAAGACATACAATACCAGGGCTCTATACTAGTCCCCTCCTGTTTTCGTTCTGCACTAAATATCTTTGTGTTAGCCCCAGAATAGGGATGCTAGGATAAGAGTTAAGTTGCTTAATGCTTAAGTAGTAAAGATTTCCTTACTCGAAGGCTTGGCTGCCTGCAGTGATGAAAAGAAAAACAAAAGTTTCCATTTCCATTTCTGATACTTTACACTACACCTCAGAGGTAAATATTGTACTTTTTACTCCACTACAATTATTTGACAGCTTTAGTCACTAGTTACTTTGCAGATTTCAATTATTAATAAACAAATTGTTTACCAGAAATAATCAAAATATTTCGCAGATCTACAAACGTGTCGCGTTGTGAGCTTGTAGATCGGCTATTTAGGTCAACCCTAATAATATAAGAGGAATAAGAGTACCTCTACTTTTGCTACTTTATGTGTATATTTTGATGCTAATATTTTAGTACTTAATTGTTGAAGACTTTTACTTGAAGGACTTTTACTTAAATTCAAATTCTAAGTGCAATATATAATGTAGCATAATGTAAACGGTGAGGTTCCATCATAAGCCCTCCTAGGGTGTCTTACCACAACCGCACAACAATAATCTGTCACCTCTTTCCCATGGAAAGAAGTTGTATACTGTGTATGTGAATATCATCCATTCCATATTGTGCAAATAAATCAAATCAAGAAAGTATATTTACACTGTGGTATATGATTATCTGAGTAGCCTACTCCTTCCGCCACTGCTTGGCTGATGGTCTGATGGTCTGCTTGAGGAAGGCGACAATCTACATCAGCCTCCTCCATGCAGCCATGGGTGAATTCTCTTCTTGGTGACCACCTGACGTATATATGTTACAGGGAAATTGGCATTCCAGGGAAATTGAAAAAGGAGCGCTCGTTTTCACGGGCCTCGCATGGGTGCACTGTCTCAATAGGGGGGCGTGAAATGTTTAGTTCCCATGTGTCTCTATGGGCTTGTAGGGGGCGTGTCTGATGATCAGATGAATATAAAATATCTAAATACTGAATCAAGCCACTTTAAAACTGTGTGAGGTGCTCACAAAAGCCTGAGTAGATGTTAAAATGACCCCAAACATGTTTGAAAGTGAAATATCCCTTTAAAGGTAGGGTAAGTGATATTTTTTGGTTAAAACAAAAAGTATTTTGTTAAAAGGTTAAAACACTATATTCGGATAGTAATCATTGCTATAGAGTGTTTTTTCAGTAACAGATGTCTCCCTGTCTCTCCAGCTCTTTAATAAACAGAAAATACATTTTCCGGTAGGTGTCAAAATCTCAGCCAATCAGGAGAAAGTACCCATTTTTAAGCTTCATTTGTATAGTGTTCCAGTTCCAATTTTGTCTGCTCATTTCTTAGTGTCATCACTTCCAATTTCACTTGTTTAATCTGTATCCTGATTGAGTTCTCTGTCCTGGTTGGCTAAAATTGGAAATGAAACTGAAACTGAAACGAAAATGCATTTTCTGTTTTATAAAGAGGTGGAGAGACAAGGAGACTCCTGTTACTGAACAAACACTCTATAGCAATGAGTACTATCAGAATATAGAGCTATTTAACACTTATTTTAACAAAAGCAAATCACTTACCCTACCTTTAAGTACAAAAATAAAAATAAGTACTTTTCCTACCACTGCTTACATTGTTCTGACCAAAAGACAATGGCAAATCTGATTTAGTTTTGGTCCTGTATGACGGTTGGCATTATTCTCATCATATCCCAGACAGACAGACAGACAGACAGACAGACAGACAGACAGACACTCCAGACACAACATAGAGTCTAGACCATGCTGCTGAGTGGAAGTGCGTGGGAATTAACCCTCAGCTGCCCAGATCCCCTGAACACCACCCACCCATTCAGTGCATCTCCCGTGGACCACCTTAAAAGATTCACAGCCAATGGAACCATAGACGGCGTGTCTCTGGGATGTGTGGGAGGATTTAAGGTGGACTGAAAACAACAAGGACCCACTAACAACACCAATCACATTTTACTATGCAATTCCCCTTTAAGAGAGTCCCGAGTGTCGCGATAGCTAGAGATGTTGCCAGGTTTTGCGAGACAAACAAGCAACCAGGTCTATGAAAACAAGCCAGAAAAAAGCGAGCCCATCGCCCTTTAAACATATACTGTACATTGACTATTTGAAAATAGACGAACTATAAGCTCACAAGAGCTTGTAGATCTGCTATATTACAAAAACAATATTTAAGAAAATGTGGAATGTTTTGAAACATTTTAACAACATAAATCTTGTACGGGGTTCCAGGCATAACATATTTTCAGATGGGGGACCGTGGACAAATACATATTAATTTGGGGGTCCTTGGCTTCAAAATGTTTGAGAACCACTTGGTTTATAAACAACACTACAAGACCAAAATAAGCAACTACACTGACTAAGGCAAAAAAACAACCCGCAACTAGCAATATTTCTAGCGACTTTACAGAAAAAGAAGCCCAAAGTCGCTTATAATAAGCAGACATGGCAACGCTGGTCGTACTCTCGCGTGAGAAGCAGCAGATCACCGAAACGCCCGCTCATTGGTCAAGCGCGTGCCGTTGGTTGTAAGATGGCGCCGAGCAAAATATGAGTAGTGAAAGAAAGGAGAAAAAAAACAAAACATTGAGAGGCATAATAACGCAAAAATAACGATAAATAAAAGAATAAACCACGCGCTGAGGACCGTCAGCGGTGTGTCGGAGGGTAAATAGACGCAGCTTTGCGGGCATTGCAGCGGCTCTGGGCGGGCCGGACCTCCATAACCTCGCCAGAGGAGGTAAGCTAACAGAGGAGCGGCAAGCTAGCGTCAATAAAACTAGTGCACTTCCGGTATGAGGCCTTCAAAATAAGGCACGTCTGGGGTACTGTGTCTGTGTAGCATTTTAATGTCAAGGACCCGCCCCCAATTGATATGTATTTGATTTATATGTATTGATTGACTTATTTCAAAATAAGATGTGTGTATGGTACTGTCTTTGTAGGAGTTCTCAAACTTTCATGTCAAGGACCCTCAAATTTATATACGTTATATATTTGGCTGCGGACCCCCACCTGAAAATGTTTTGTGCCAGGGACCCCCAGGAGAGAAGATTTGTGTTAATAATTCAAAATGATAGAAAAAATTGCCATACATTTTCGATATTTTTCGTGCCACGCTACGAGCTTGTAGATCTGCTACTTTTGAATAGCCAACGTATAAATGGATACAGTTGTTAAAATGATTGTGATGCTGTATTAACATATTTTGCTGGGGACCACCTGGTACCCCCCCAAGAACCCCTGAGGGTCCCTGGACCCCACTTTGAGAACCAATGCTTTATAGCATTTTATCAAACACCCCGCCCTCAAATTGATAAGTTAATGGGGGGCCAAGGACCCTCATTTGAAAAGACTTTGTGCCAGGGACCCCCATTAGAGAAGATTTGTTACGATAACAACAAAACAAAACAAATTCTCAAAAATAGCAGATCTACAAATTCACAATGGTGTCAACGTATAGAACAGCAATTTTTGATTAGCCGAAAAATCTAATTACAGGGCCTCCCAAGTATTAAAACTGCTAATCATATTGTTGGGGACCCCCTGGATTCCCCTCAAGGACCATGCAGGGGTCCCCGGATGGATCCCAATTTGAGAACCAGTTATATAATACCAAATATTATATTGAAAAGGGCAGTGTAGATTTTATATATTATTTTATATAATACCTTATATTATAAAGAGCAGTGTAGATTGTATCAGGTCTTACATGTCGCAAACAGATTGTCTTTTTCAAAGAGTTTTAATAAAGTGGGGAAATAAACATTTTGTATTATCGGATTTTATTGTGACAGTGAAACCGCTCAACTTCCGGTGTGACTGTACCTTCACTAAAGGCGACTTGACGCAGCCGCTAACCGCGGTAGCTAGCTAGCCGATGCTAACCAATAAGCTACTATGTATTGGGTGGGAATGGAGAAAATATAACAGACAGAGAGAGATATATAATGTACTTGCTGTCGGTGTACCGACAGACATTGCATAGCAGCCACGTCTTCTTATATTCCTTTTTGTTCACACATATATATAATAATCCATAAACTGTCGTAATGCGAGCTCTCTTTGTGCGACCGACTGTCAACACTTTATTATTATGATCAGATGTTAGTTTCTTTGTAAACCAAACGGCTGCTGCAACATGCTAGCATTTTAGCGTAGCTCTGTTCCCCTGCTAGCTTGTTATGATGTAAGCAATAACATAACATTAGTGAGCACGGTGTCTTTGTTTAGTGTAAAAAGAGTAAGACCACAGTGACATGTTGTCCTGCAGCCTCCAGGATGAGGCACACACACAGTGGCAGTTAGATTTGGAATGAAACCGCGCTTTGCCCCGCAGCCAGCTCCTTTAACACACACACCAGAGTTAACCCTTCATACTGCTGTCTGTCACTGCAGTGGTGGCCAGTAGAGAGGGTACAAAATGGGATATATTTGTACACTACCCCTAACCCAGGGGTGGGCAACTTTGATGATGGAGAGCAGGGCCACTATTTCCACACTCACTCCAGAGGGCCACATTGCATATACTGTCAGGCCATTCTATGTCACACAAAAATATCAAAATTAGCAGATCTACTGCATTTAGTTATACTTATGTTAACTTTATGAATTTAAATACATTGGACATAAAAAAGACTAGAATAGAATTGTAATACTAGTCATTAAGCTACTATAGAGACTGAAGTAATTAAAGTTGGTCATGTTTGCAATTGTAACAGCTGAAATCAATATATCAGTATTCCGATATTAACCTGCGGGCAGCATTAAGTGAGGTGGGGGCCGCATGTTTTCCCCGGGCCGCCAGTTGCCCATGTATGCCCTAACCCATACTGCGCTTGTTGCCAGTGGGGCATGATAGTAAAACCTCTCGGCCTTAAGCCCATGATGACCCGCCTATTCCAACACACTTTGCTAGTCTGGGATGGCTCAGATTTGATGGCCTCAGTCATTTGTTGATGACAAGTATTATTGTGTAAAATTGTTATGCTATGTTTTTTTGTGTTATCCTTTTAGCCTTAATGTCTGACTGTACCATGTGCTGTGGTTTCCTACTAATAAAGTGTTCAATCAATCAAAAAAGTATAAGCATTAAAGCTGCAATCGTAATTTCAAAGAATAATAAAAAACCTTATTTTAACCAGTCTGTTTGATAAAGCAGTGGTTTTTCAAACATTTTCATGCCAACCACACCTCACATTGATAGGCTACTATGTATTAGGCTGGAACCATTTTTTATGCCAGGGACGCTAATAAAGGTAGCTCCCCAGTCTCCACCAAACAGACTACTACAGATTACTACAGACTGGCAGTCGAATGAAGTCTGGAGATCAGTGGGTTGGAAGGTGTGGGAAAAAAGTAGCTAATGCACCTGAGAGCCGACACCGACAGACGGCTACCATGGTGACAAAAATAGCCTATGGCTTGATGTCTTTTTCAACAACAAACACGTGAACATGTACATGCTTTAAATCATTTGAGAAACTATAAAGATAACTACTGCACTGCAGGGTGCTTAGGTAGGGCATGGGCACAAGGTTATCTGTATTTAAACTATTTTTGTTGTTAGATTTCTACGACTGTAGGTGGGGAGATAACAGTGGATTGAAACAAGTTATTTCTTCTTGACAGAGCAGTAGAAGTTGTTCAAATCCCGGCTACTAGGACATGAAACTATGGATTGCAGCTTTAATTTAATTGAACTCTGTTCAAATGGAACCAAATGGACACATGGCTGGCAGTAAGGCTCCATTTGGTTCCATTTGCACTCTCTCAAACTAACACTCACTCATCTGAATTCATGTTTTTTAAGCTTTGACGAGGCCACAGGAAAATTGTGCTGCTGATTGTCATAAATGTCGTGAAATCATGACATTGTCTTAAAGGGATAGTTCACCCAAAAAAATGACTTTTCCCCCTATCTATTAGTCACCCCATGGGAGACTTGAATTCATATA
This sequence comes from Gymnoscopelus braueri, assembly GCF_963280865.1. Taxonomy (NCBI): domain Eukaryota; kingdom Metazoa; phylum Chordata; class Actinopteri; order Myctophiformes; family Myctophidae; genus Gymnoscopelus; species Gymnoscopelus braueri. The sequence goes on from NC_137614.1 coordinate 6,411,621, forward strand.
TATTTTTAGTTTTTTATCGCATTCCTAAGTCAATAATTTGATGACCGGCAGCGGTTCCGGTAGGAGACACAAAGAGTCTTCTTTGTGTCTCCTACCGGAACCGCTGCCTACCGGCATGGGGTGACTAATCGATAGATAAAAAGTCATTCACATGTTTTTTAGGGGGTGAAATTGACAGAATTCTCCCCTTTTTTCATAGATTCCCCACACAGAAGAGTGTAGCTTTTGCCAGATATGAACAATTCCCTGGATGCCTCAGTCTCCTATGAGGAGCTGGTAAGGCAGAAAGCCCGGAGTATCCCTCAGCACCGCATGAAGGAATTCCTGGAGTCCCTGGCCAACAAGGGGCCATCAGATGCTCTGCAGGAGTTCAGCCAACAAGGCGGAGATGCTACAACCACCACCACTACCATGGTGTACCAGCCAGAGAACAACTGCATCTACACAGACAGTACCGAGGTCGCAGGCTCACTGCTGGAGCTGGCCTGTCCGGTAAGTCTTTGCATTATTAAGCATAGTTTATTAGACTTCCATTCATTTGTGCAGGGAATTGAGATCATACATATTAGAGTTGCGATGGTTAATGAAACTTTTCAATTATAAGAATTGCCAATAATAATAACATAATTGATGTACAGTATCATTATTTTGTATTCTTAAATACAGTAGCAAAAATATGGTGCTATTGTTGCGTGTTAGCGTTGTACAGCAAAGTATAAAATAGAGCTTAAGTGCTTAATTAGACTAATTAATTGAATTATGAAAAATCAATTAAACATTTTCAAACGAGTAATCGATAGAAAAATCGCTAAGAAAATAATCAATAGTTGCAGCCCTGTTACATATAGCGTGGGTAAAAAATACCCATTGTCTTCTGTGTATTTCTCCTGCAAAATTCAGAAGTGTACAACGTCCGTGACTTCAAATTTCATACGTCACATCATCGTCGGGTGTACGCCCGAACAACGCTGCACAAGTGTACACTAGTTAATTTTACCGGAGAAATACACAGAAGACATAGTGTGTATTTCCCCACCCCCATACCATATTTATATTGGAACAATGGGGGTTTGTGATCAAAAGCGGTGCTGGTCTTTAACTCTTTCACTGCCAGACTTATTTCAGACTGTGTCTGCCAGACTGCCACGAAAAAGGTGCATTTTTCCTCTGTTTGTTTTTTAACATTGAAGTGAATGGAGCAGCAATTTTTTGGATAGCGTTATCTCCTAGTTCCTTTGAGATAAACAAAAACAAAAAAAACCCAAAAAATTCAGAAAAAATCAAAAAATAATTAAATAAAAAATAAAAAAACAATTTTTCAAAGAAATTTTTTTCTTCATATTTTCGTCTTTCCGTCATTGGCCATGATAGCCATAGAGCCATCGGACGGGAATTCCCGTTTTTGGCAGTTAAAGAGTTAAGGATGTGTGTGTCTGTAATGCAGGTTCAGGTTTTTAAGGATGTGTGTGTCTGTAATTCAGGTGCAGGTGTTAAAGGATGTGTGGGTCCTTAATGCAGGTTCAGGTGCAGGTGTTTAAGGATGTGTGTGTCTTTAATGCAGGTTCAGGTGCAGGTCTTTAAGGTTGTGTGTGTCCTTAATGCAGGTTCAGGTGCAGGTCTTTAAGGTTGTGTGTGTCTGTAATGCAGGTTCAGGTGTCCGCAGCTCAACAGCAACAGCATCACTCTGAGCAACACATCCAAGTACAGGTTGGTGTCGCCCACCATTCCATTCACCTATTACTGCAGTCATCACGTTCTCTTTTAGGCTCAGCGCAAAGCACACAGACTAAATTTCGTACAGCCAAAACCAAGCATCAGAATAATATATCACAATGTCATAATGTGATTGTGGTGTCCATCATGTATGTGACACCAAGGTAATTGATAGAAGAAGGTACTGTTACTAGTCCACGGGCCAGTCGGGCACCATTGACACCCATGGGAGGCAAACTGGATCCGGAAGTTCTGTGAAATACATTGGGAGTCATTGAGAGGCGGGCGGCTGGACCAGCTTGTGAACAAACACTATTTCTGAACGAATGCGTCCTTTTTCAGTTAATCGGTTCAGGAATATAAAAGAAGGCATATCACAGATTGTTTTGTAATCACGTTTTTTTCAACTTTTTTTTGCTTAATTTTATTGAGGCATTTGGTATCGGTGTTTACCCTATATGCATTAAGCAGTGGCGGGCCACTTTTTTTTACAGAAAAAATTATATCAATGCTCAAATGCATTGATATAATGTTCAAATGCTCTCAGGCAGGACGCCATCTGTGCCATCACTAGTTGTTGATGTGTGACTGACTGATTTGTATACTTTTGTCTATACTTTTGTCTAATAAAAGTATATTTTCCTAAATCTGGAGACAATTCATATGTAAACTATACAGATTATTACTGTGCACATGTACTATATAAGATATAAGACTTCGTGTTTGAGCATAAATATGCATTTTGAGAACCCAAAATGTTTTTGCGTGTGCGCGTTCTAGCAGTATTGCAAGATTTGGTTGTCACGCTGTCAGTGATCGACAGTCTCGCGATACTTTGGCAAACGTTCAGAAAGGTACTTTGTGCTCTTTCTATACAAATCCAGAAACTGGAAATGCATTACACTGCATGGGGTGAAACTGGAAATGCGTTACACTGCTTGGGGTGAAACTGGAAATGCATTACACTGCATGGGGTGGTATGCTTAGTTCTTGTAGTGGAAAAGAGTCATCATATGACTGTCTCGGTTTTAACCACTGTCCTCCCCACCCCCCACCCCCCCACCAGGTGCAGATCCAGGGCCAGCAGCAGGGCCAGATTTTCCAGGTGCCCTCTGGGTCCCACCAGCAGCTCCAGGGTGTGACCACCGCACAGTTCATCCAACATGGAGACCTTACAGACGAGCAGCACCAACAGGTTAGGGCCGTAATCACCATCGTGACATTGTAGTTGACCATCCTCCTATAATTCGACAAAGCTCTGTCTGTGCGGTGAGCCCAAAATCTCTTCTGCCCGGTTCTCCTCAGTGGTTGGAGCAATTGATCTGAATTTGCACACAGACATTGACCATTACCATGTGCACGGAACACCGAAGCCCGTTTTTCGCTTTCCCCAAATGTCAGCTGTTTATTAGCGTTTTTGTGTTCGCTGGCTCCCGGGTTGCCAAATCATGTGTGCATATCCCCCCACGGGTATGGTCTAGTTAGTATAATTATAGGCTCTATTCACAGCAGCTATATTGGAAAGAAATTGTGCCTCTTCCTTCCTTACTTCCTCCACAGGTCTTACCAATTCTACTAATTAAGGCTCTTGTTCCATTTAGTGTAGCACAGATGCTCTCAAACAGTTTTTTTTTCAAGAACCCCCATAACTCTTGATTTACGCAGCCCATAAGGGGCCATTTGGAACCTCCTCAAGGAACCACGAGGATACCTGGACCACACTTTGAGACCCACTGGTGTAGCAGAGTGTTTCCAGTGAGCCAACATATGCACAATATCAGCACCCTGACTCTGTTTGACCACAATGGAACCGAGCCTCAATTAGTATAATAATTGGTAAAACCGGTGAAGGAAGTAAGGAAGAGGCCCAATTTATTTTCCAATATGACTGCTGTGACAGGCACAGAGTGCCGTGCTATGAGCTTGTAGATCTGCTATTTTTAAAAAATCGTGATTTTTTTTTTGCAAATCTTTGAATATATATATTTTAAAGTGAACATTTTTAACTCAAATCTTTGCTTCTGGGGGGATTCTACAATTGTTGTCTAAATCCTAACAGTTTTTTGAAAAAAACTTATGTTGCTTTAATCAGTGGTTCTCAAACTTCTTCATGACAAGGACCCCCAAAATGATATGTATGTGGCCTCGGACCCCCATGTCAAAATATATTGTTCCAGGGACCCCCAGAAGCAAAGATTTGAGTTAAAAATGTTGGCTTTAAAAAATGTATATTCAAAGATTTGCACATATTTTCCTTGATAAAAAAAAAAAAGCAGATCTACAAGCTCATAGCGCGGCACCGAGTGCCGCGCTATGAGCTTGTAGATCTGCATTATTTTTTGTATAGCTTGTATATCTGCTATTTTTTGAATAGCCAAAGAAATCTTAAAATTACACAGATGCGTTCCCGGTCTTAATGGGTTAATGAACCATTGTGTGGTTTAATCTGAACCACGTTCCTCCCATGTATCTCTCTCTCTCAGCTGCAAGCTCAGCTGGTGGCGGCCGTGGCTGGAGGGCAGCAGATCCAGATCCAGACAGTAGGGGCGCTGTCCCCCGGCCAGCATCAGCAGCAGCAGCAGGACAACGGCGAGCGGAGGGTGGTCACCATGTCCCAAGGGGCAGGGGGGGTGCTCCAACCTGCCAAGAAGCGCAAAGTGGACATGCCCATCACTGTGTCCTATGCTCTGCCTGGCCAGCAGATGGCGACGGTCCTGGCCATCCCTCAGGTAGGGGCTGTTACTATCATGATGTTTTTTGTTCATGATTAAAGGTGTAGCAAGTGATATATTTTGTTAAAATAAGTGTTGAATAGATCTATATTGCAATAGTAAGCATTGCTATAGAGTGTTTGTTCCGTATCAGGGGTCTCGCCATCTCTCCAGCTCTTTAGTAAACCGAAAATGCATTTTCAGGTCGGGATACCAATTGTATCCAACCAGGAGTTTATCCTGTATACAGCCTACAGATTAAACAAGTGAAATTGGAGGTGATGAAACGAATACATGAGCAGACAAAGTAGGAACTGGTGCACTATAAAATTGAAGCTGATAAATGGGTACTCTACTCCTAATTGGTTGAAATTAGCAACCGACCTCAAATTGTTTTGTTGTTTCTGTTTATTAAAGAGCTGGAGAGACAGGGAGACCACTGTTACTGAACAAACACTATAGCAATGATTACTATTGCAATATAAAGTTTTAACTTTTTAACTTTAAAATTTTGATTTGTGATTTTGGCATGGAACGTTGGAACATAAAAATAAAATACTTTTTGATGGTCATAACTTATACAAATCCTTTTACTGAAATATACAAATAATTACCTGACAATAAGCAATCTAATAATTAAAATAATGTAGACATGTAATGTACATGTAATGTACTTTCAGAAAGTAGATTGGCTATTTTAGCTATTTCTTTTTAATTCCTGAACATTTCTGAAATGTTTTCAATAGGAAACAATTCTGACAATTCTGCAGAATAATTGCGATTAGCTGGATGATGTGATGATTTGTGACATGCATCCCCTCAGGGCCAGGGCCAGCAGCAGAGCTACGTGTCGTTGCGTCCAGACCTTCTGACGGTGGACAGCTCTCACCTGTACAGCGCCACGGGCACCATCACCAGTCCCACGGGAGAGACTTGGACCATCCCTGTCTACTCTGCTCCAGCCGGGTCGGGCGGGCGCGACCAGGTCACACACATCGCCATCCCACAGGTTAGGTTTGGCTGTCGAAATTCGGTTCCGAATCAATCCACATTGCCGGAGTCTAGGGTTGGGATCCTTTAGGGTTTTAACGATTACGGTTCCATAAAGTGGCACTATGTGACTTTTTTTAAATGAGTAAAATGTAATTTTGTCTAATCTGTGTTAATACAATATAACTTGGTTGTATTTTGTCTCCCTGCTCTGCTATTGAGACATTTAGATCGTGTCAAAGGTCATGTCTCAGCTAGACACAGGATCTGACACGAATTTTGACCTGAAGGTCAAGATAACATTTATCCCCTGTCCTGAAAATACGTTTAAATTGTCCCTGTAAACTTGACTAAATGTTACATAATTAATTATTAACAATTAATGTTTTATTCACTCATTTAGTCCAGTTTACAAGGACAATTTAAACACCAGTATTTTCACGACAAAACCTTTCAGCCGTGGCTCTATCTCAGGTACTAGCAATATACACAGTTTGTAGTAATAGTAAATACTATTTACTTCACTTACTTTACTTACTAAACCTAAAGGCTGACATTTTTACCACTGAGCTAATTGACCCCTTATCAGACAACATCACACTTAACTGATAAGAACCAGTATGTGCGCACAGGCCGGCACCAAAAGAACCCGACCGCTCACAAGATGCAGTGGAAAAATGGTCACAGCTAAGCTCTCGGATGACGTTTTTCTCCCAGTGTGGAGGAAGGAGGGTTGGGAGGTGTACTGTTATCTCTCCCTCTTGAAATATAGGGAGAGAATATGTGTGTAAACAATAATAGCGCTCCTGTTACCTCACGCAGCTGCAACCCCTCAAGCCTAAGTTATGCTCTGTCACACGGAAGGTGTCGCAGGTACTACCAATATACACAGTTTGCAGAATAACTGACATACAAGCTCACAACGGTCGCATCCTTGACACGTTTTGAGCTTGTATGTCAGGTATTCTCGGCGCGCAACACCATTGCGTAAGGACGTATATATGTCTCGCTAGGGAGCACCTCACCAGCCAACACACATGAGGAGGTTGAATGAACTGAAACCAGTGCTCCCCAATCTGTTGGGAATTGATGCGTGCAGTCTCAGTGTTTTTAAACAAATAAGTGAGCCTCTATAAAATATATTATAATGTTTAGACTGATGATGAGGTTCTTGGTTTACCTATGATCCTAGATTACTGAGGCACTACACTGTCTCTATGCATTTGATGTATTACCTTGTGTTTACCTTGCTTACTGTAAGTCACTCTGCTAGGAGAGTCTGCTAAATGCCTACATTGTACATTGTAGAGCCTGCCTTCTTGCTCAGCAGAGAAATTGAATTTTGACCTTCAGGCAGTACCACTTGTCAACCAGTAGGTGTCCTACCAGCACAGCCCACAGGATGTAAGTGTCTCAATAGAAGAGCAGGGAGACCAAATACAACCAATATTGTATTAACTCTTTGACTGCGGTTGACTCGATAACGTGTCAATTGCTAGTTTGTCCAGTTGGCCGTCGACGCGTTAGACGCGTTGGACGCACGTTCATTGTTTAATCTCTGGTCGCGCTATTCTGATCATTTTTCATTCTAGGTTTCGGGTTCCACTTACTTCACCCACAGCTGCATCCGGTTTTATGACGCAGATTCCGTTTCCGGTTATCTTTTTTTTTCCACGGTCATTTTCGGCCAGAATAGGGAAACACACGTTTTTTCACACGGTATAAAAAACGAACGGAGAGGTCCACTTCTATAATCTATAGTCTGGGTGACGAACAGTCATCGCCGTCGTGCATCACATCGTACATTTTTCCAATCGGAGAATCTGAGAACACGTCACATCCGGTTTGACGTATTTCACTGTTTGGCTCTGTTGGGGGGGGGGGGGATGGCGAGTCAGCGAGCTGATGAAAGTGTCTATTTGCTGCTCTCTGCTGGTGGAACCATCGTATGTGTTCAAAACCGCAGCTAGACTTACTATATGAAAATTAAATAACAAAATAAAAAAACACGAAAATCGCTGGCACTGGGGGAGTACTTTATGAAAATACTCTGGCAGTCAAAGAGTTAACATACAGATTGGAATAACATTCACCCAAAAAACGTTAGCTTTAGCGCTTAAAATAATGAAGATATATGTTGTCTAAACCAGGGGTCTTCAACAGGGGGTCCGGGACCCCTAGAGGGTCCTCAGAGATACTGCAGGGGGGGCGCCTTTAACCACCTTTAACCCTAGCATCCCTATTCTGGGGGGGAACATTAGCCGAAAATAGCCAATCTACAAGCTCACAACGCGTCGCAGATGCGTTGTGAACTTGCAGATTGGCTATTTTCGGCGAACAGATTCGGTGTGCATGGAAAAAAGAGCAGACCAAGTACAGAGCCAAAGGTCAAGTTTACAAATATTGAGGGTTTAAGTGGATAAATGTCGGTAAACACACATTTCATTTTCACATAATTTCTATTGAAAAATTGTCACAGCTTTACAGGAGGATAAGCAATGATAAAGAAACTCTTCAGGTTTTCTGTGAAACAAACAAACGCACAAGACAAACACAAACCCCCCCACCCAACCCTCTCAATGTAGTACATTAACAGTGAATTAAAAAGTACAAGAATGAGGGCAAAAAGTGGAAAAAGGAGAGAAAATGGAATAAAAAACTGAAGGAAAAAAAAGAGAAAGAAAAATCAGCCAAAAGAGGATCAAAGTAGATGACGTGACAGCATATGTTATACGCTTGCACAAAGAAAGGCACAGAGAGTGCTTAACCCACACTGTTCTCAAGCACTTGAGGGGCCCCCTCGAGCACGGGCTCCGTCACAGGAGACCGACCACCTATCCAACAGGGGTTGCCATATTTACAGGAAGACGTGATCTTTTTTGATGATTGCATACCGAATTCTCTCCATGTGTAGCATATTGCCCAAGTCTCAAAGCCAACATGAATCCAATATGTAGTGGGGGTCCCTGCTTCATCTCTCTCTCAGCCACGTGGTCCTTGACCCCTGGTCTTATCATTTGACCTTTTTTTTTTTTTACCATTAGCGAACGGACGGGGAATTGATAAGTCCTAACGATACCCCCCCCCCCCCCACCCATGCAGGAGGCGTACGGGACGATGCAGACCCACCACGTGGCCGTGGAGAACGACAAACACACGCTCAAGATGGTGTCCAACCAGAGCCAGACGGCGCAGGCCGTCTCCAGCATCACCAACTCCGTGGTAGGGGTGATGGGAGGGGGAGGCGGGGGCCAGGAGGAGGTGGTCCACACGCTGGCCGGCAACACGCTGTTCCACGGCGCCCAGCTGATGAACGGCAACATACACATCCCCGTGGCGGTGCAGGGCTACCCCAACGCCACGCAGTCCCTCATCTGGGACCCCCAGCAGCAGGTGCTGCACACGCAGGGGCTGTCGGGCCACGACACACAGCAGCTACAGGTGATTTCATGTTATGGTGACATAGTGGTTCTCAACCTGTGTTGATTTCGTCGACTAAAACTATGACAAAAAAAATTCGTCGACTACCTTTTTTCACTGACGAAAACTAAATAAAACTAAATCAAAACTAAGCTACAATGACTAAAACTATGACTAAGTATACTGACAAGAAGAGATCCAGTAGAACTAAAAGACAAGTCATTTTATGTTTGGTTGTGCTCTGGTGTTGCGCTCTGAAAATAGCAGATTTTCAGATGACTAAAATATGACTAAAACTAAATGGAATTTGATTCAAAAGGCTATGACTAAAACTGAATCAAAATCTGCTGTCAAAATCAACACTACTGTGTGTGCAGGGTCAGACGGTGACGGTGTCGGAGGTAGACGGTCAGGTTCAGCAGCATCAGGTACAGGTTCAGGAGTTACTGCTGCCTGCCTCCCTGAAGCCAGAGGAGGGTCTGGAGGTCTGGAGGATCTGGGCCCAGAGGAAGAACGCTGAGCTGGACAAGGATGAGAAGAACAAACTGGCTCCCATCGGACGTAAGTAGACGGACGGACAGACACAGTCACAAAAACGCATACTGTTGTAAATCCTTCTCCTGCCATCATGCTTAATGCCAGTGGTCGGTGGAAAGTAGATTTACTCAAGTATTGAGTATTCTTTAGGTACTTTTACTTTATTTGTGTGTTACTTTGGGTGTTACTTTTTTCAATACTGTATATTACTTCTATTCCGCTACATCTCAGAGGCAAATAATTGTACTTTTTACAATTATTTGAAAAACTCTAGCTACAAGTTACTGTGTATTATTAATCTACATTGACCAATTAAGCCCCATTTTATACTTGAAATTAGACGATCTACAAGCTCACAAGGAGTCATGATGTGACACGTCGTGAGCTTGCAACAGCAATTTTCAAAGGATTTTGACAAATTCTTTTGACAACATTTTGAAATGAGTATGATTAGTTTGGTATATTTTGATGGCATTACCTTTGCACTTTTACTAAAGAAAAATTATGAACACAGGACTTTTTACATTCAACATTGTTGTTAATTGCTTAAGTTAAAGCCACTGTACGTCTTCCACCACTTGCTAAAGCACACACCTCTCTCTCTCTTTCTCTCTCTCTGTCTCTCTCTCTCTGTGTGTGTGTGTGTGTGTGTTGGGTGGTATGCGTCCTCTCTCTCTGTGTGTGTGTGTTGGGTGGTATCTCTCTCTCTCTCTCTCTCTCTCTCTCTCTGTCTCTGTCTCTCTGTCTCTCTGTCTCTCTCTCTCTCTCTCTCTCTGTGTGTGTGTGTGTGTGTGTGTGTTGGGTGGTATGCGTCCAGGCCGCCAGGCGCTGCGTTTCAGGGAGGACCTGGTGTCGTGCGCGGTGGCCGAGCTGAGCATGGCTCTGTCCCTGATGACCCAGGAGGCCCGGGGGCTGGAGGGAGAGAGCTACGACGCTGACGTCCTTTATTACGTCTTCCTCTGCATACAGAAAGTACGTTACATCCAGCTGTCTTCTCTTTACCAGAGCCCCGACCCATGACCAGTGTTGATTTCGTCGACTAAAACTATGACAAAAATTGTTCGTCGTCTACCTTTTTCACTAACAAAAACTAAATAAAAACGAAATAAAAACTGAGCTATGATGACTAAAACTAGACTAAATATATTGACAATTTCGTCAATAAATAAAAACTAGACTAAAATGTAGCGGAGAAGAGATCCAGTAGAACTAAAAGACAAGTCATTTGGTTGCACTCAGGTGTTGAGCTCTGAAAATAGCAGATCTACAAGCTCACAGCGCGACGCGTTGTGAGCTTGTAGATCGGCCATTTTCAGCATGCAATCAAGTGTAAAATCAGCCATTACGACACCATCAAGGCACCGCCAAAATACATTTTAGTCGACTAAATCAACTGTAGATTTAGTCGACTAAAACTTGACAAAAACTAAAACATTTCAAATGACTAAAATATGACTAAAACTAAATGGAATTTTATTCAAGAGACTATGACTAAAATCAACACTGCCGATGACCAGTTACGTTACAGGATTACTGCCATTAAAAAGTATTCCGTTGCGTTACAGGATTACCTTCTGAGAAAAGTAATTATTTTTGCGTTACCGATGATTAAAACCCCCCCTGCGAGGAAGTTTGGTAAACATAAAATCAAGAGTGCAGCCTACCGCAGTGACCACCAGTGTTGTGGAGCTGTGCTGGGCTTCACCAAGGCTGATTTGCATTGACGTACTCCTCCTTTCACCAATAAATCCAAACATAGTGTGAATACTTCCACGACCGTATTAAAGGGTGACCTCTCTGTCTTCTCTCAATCTCTGCCGTGTCGCGCACGTGCAACAAATTAATGTAAACAAGACCAGCAATACCGTGAGCTGTGGGTCACACCAAAAGTGGTGACCCATTGAATACGTTAGAATGATTACGCAATCACCACAGACTGCAAGGCATCGGTCACCGGTTTTCGTGTAACACCCGGGACCGTGCATGTCTCCGTTGACAGAGACAAGCTCATTCATTTATCTGGGAACAGTGCAAATGCGTCGGATGGATTTTCCTTTTCCTTTGTGGCAACAGAAAGAACAGGGAAATATAGGTCTTAAATGTAAGGAAGTAACGCCGTTATTTTGGAAAGAGGTAACTACGTAAGTAACCAAGTACACTAATTGCAAAACTAACGCATTACCCCAAAAAGTATTCCGTTACAGTAACATTGTTACTTGTAACGCCGTCAACACTGCCGATGACAGAGTTTTGGGTCCGATCCCGATTTTTTGGAGAGTCGTGTAGTCAACCGATAACTGACGTTTGGTTTTGAGGTTGTTATGTGTTCTCTCCTTCTCTCCAGTATCTATTTGATAACAGTCGTGTGGATGACGTCTTCTCAGACCCATACTACGCCCGCTTCTGTCACAGTCTGCACCAGATACTGGAGCCATGGAGGCCTTCTGTCCATCCCCTAGGTCAGTTATTCTCTACCTTTTCACTTGAACCAACCCCCCAGTTTGATATGCATTTAGGCCACGGACCCCCATTTCATACAGAATTATAACAGAATGTTTGTTCATAAGCTTGTCCACCCGGCTCTCATTGACTTCAGTACATTGCGTTCCATTGAACTTCCATCCAGTTGGCCTCCCTGTGCATCTATTCCACAAGGGGCGACCTAACACAGCTTTGGAATGATCGATCGTCTCTCAGAGAAGTAGAATGTGGATATGACGTCGTTCCAAAAAAACAGGAAACCATCCGCTTCCTGTTTGGGATTTTCAGAAAAACTGCTGTAACTCAGTTTCTTTTTTTTGCATTGAAAACCACTAGTTTTCAGCGGGCCGAAGCCCCAAAATGGCGGATCGCGGTTGGAACGTTGTCGTTCCTATGGATACACAGATCCCTCCGCTAACCCACAGGGACTATTTTGTTTGTGTTTTTGGGACACAATGTCGGTTCCATGGCGATCGGATTGAGGTAATTATACGCTGGCAAGGGGATAGAAAACTATGTTTAATATCTTGGCAATCAATGTGTTAATATGTTGGATTCATGTTCATGTGTGTTTTCAGACATTTAATCACTTAAACCCTCAATACTTTAAGGGTTGACTTTTGACTCTGTACTTGGTCTGCTCTTTTTTCCCCGCACTACACCAAACCTCTTCATCTTCGCGATGCGTTGTGAGCTTGTAGATCGTCTATTTTCGGCGAACGTACCCCCCAGAATACGGATACTAGGGTTCAAGTGGTTCATGTAAACACAAATTCCAAAAAGTTCCAATCACACAAAGATTTGGCAGCCCCCCTGTAGTAACACTGAGGACCCCCCTAGTGGTCCCGGACCCCCTATTGAAGACCCCTCTGCGTTAGGCCATGGTGTAGATTTGAGGAGTTTGACACCCCTGTGTGTGTAGAATGTGTCTCCACCTTCTCAGCCACGTGACTGATGTAGTTACTTTACTCTCTCAGGATACAGTCATGTTTTGGTACCCATCACTGTACTCTCTATGGGAACGCAGGCTTATCCTCTCTCTCTTAGAGGCGTGATAAGCACTGGTATCTATTTATTTTTAAAGCCATCTCAGGAATGCTCCCCCCTTATATCTGTGCCTTGGTGGATCAGAACCCTAGTCCCTACCAGACTCGCTCGAGTGACTTCCTGACGCTCGAGGTGCCATTTACTCACACAGAGCTAGGCAAGGCAGCATTCTCTGTTAGTGCTCCATCTGCTTGGAATGAGCTCCAGAAATCCCTAAAAATCATATCCTTCATCCTTGGGTCAATTTAGGGAGATGGTTTCCAACGTTTTTGTTCCAGAGTGTAACTGTTGTACGGTAATTAATTCCCGGCCTATCTGTCTTAGTTCTTTGAATATGTTTGAGTTTTCTCTGTCCTCTAATTCATACCCGTTAAGACCTGAGACTGATCCTGCAAATGTCTTCTAAATCGCAACAGTTTTCTGAAAAACATATGTTTCTATATCAGTGGTGCTCAAACTTTTTCATGTCAAGGACCCCCAACATGATATGTATTTGGCCGCCGACCCCATCTCAAAATACGTTGTTCCAGGGACCCCCAGAAGCAAAGATTTGAGTAAAAAATAATTGCTTGAAAAGAATACATATATTCAAAGATTTGCACACATTTTCACAATTTTTCAAAAATAGCAGATCTACAAGCTCATATCGCGGCACCGAGTGCCGCGCTATGAGCTTGTAGATCTGCTATTTTTGAATAGCCAAAGTGTAAAATAATGCTTTTTTAGCTCAAATGAAAAAGTGACACAGATGCGTTCCAGGTCTTAATGGGTTAATATTGATGTATATAAATGTTTATTCCTGTTGAATATTATGTTGTGTATCTCGACTACATTGAAAATGAGGGCCTGCCCCTCAACTGTACTTTGAGTTTAAATAAAGGTTATGATGATGATGATGATGTGACTGATGTAGTTACTTTATCCCATTAAGACCTGGAACGCATCTGTGTCACTTTAGATTTCTTTGGCTATTAAAAAAATAGCAGATATACAAGCTCACAGCACGGCACCGAGTCCCGCGCTATGAGCTTGTTTTTGTTTTTTTACTTTTGGGATTTAGAAAACATTTTTAAGAATCGCCTCAGGTCTTAATGGGTTATACTTGCTCTCACAGGGTACGTCATCCCCAGTCATGTGACTGAAGAGATGTTGTGGGAATGTAAACAGCTCGGAGCCCACTCCCCCTCCACGCTACTCACGACTCTAATGTTCTTCAACACCAAGTGAGTTGGACACAACATGTCACTGTTACTGATTTCTCTACATACCGTACATGTCTGGTGTCATTCCTGTACACCAGTGGTTCTCAAATGTTTTCATTGTCAAGGACCCCCAAATTGATGTGTATTTTTTGGACCCCCATCTGAAAATATTTTGTGCCAGGGACCCCCATAAAAGATGATTTGTGGTGTTAATAAATGTTCAAACTTTTCCCACAATCTTTATAAATTAAAAAAATAGCCGATCTACAAGCGATTGGCTATTTTCAAATAGCTGAAGCAAATGGCATAAAATAGGGTTAAAGTGGTTCAGCTTTAACCTAAATTCCCCTTATTTAAAAAGGGGAGTACAGCACACTGTCTTCTTCACTTGCAGCAAAGAAATGTTTCGGTCACTCGGAAGGCATTCCTGATGAAGGACGAGCGACCGAAACATTGTATCAGCATCAAACTTTCTTTGCTGTAAGTGAAGACAATGTTTGGGACTCCCATGTTTTGCTTCTCTCAAGTTCCTACGCACCTGTGCATTTCAGTAGGTGTGCAAAACCACTTTTTCTGATAAGTTTATATTTATATTTTAACCCATTAACTCATTCAGTGCCACTGGACGTCTAAGACGTCTGTAATATAAGCCCTGAGTGCCACTGGACGTCTAAGACGTCCAAAAAAATTATAATGTTCAGAACCCAAGATATCATGATTTGAAAATATTCTGCTCCATTCACTCTTTGTTTAACTTCTTACTGAAAAAGGCTGTATCTCGGCTCCTAAGCACTTTTTTTTTACAATTAATTTTGGCTGTGGCACTCAGAGCCAAACTGCCATAAATAAGCCGGGCACTGAATAAGTAACGGGAACGCAGCTGTGTCATTTTTAGATTTCTTTGCGCTATTCAAAAATAGCAGATATACAAGCTCATGGTGCCGTGCTATGAGCTTGTAGATCTGCTATTTTTTTGAAAAATCTTGGAAAATCTTGGGTCTTTGAATATATATTTTTTTAAAGCGAATATTTTTAACTCAAATCTTTGCTTCTGGGGGATTCTACAAATGTCTTCTAAATCCTTACTAATGTTGCTATAATATCAGTGGTTCTCAAAAATTATACTTACAGCATTTTGCCGTGGACCCCGTCTCAAAATGTTTTGTTCCAGGGACCCCCAGAAGTTGAAACAGAGTTAAAAATGTTCGCTTTAAAATATATATATTCAAAGATTTGCACACATTTTCACGATTTTTCAAAAATAGCAGATCTACAAGCTCATGGCGTGGCACTCGGTGCCGCGCTATGACCTTGTACAGCTGCTATTTTTGAATAGCCAAAGGAATAAAAAAAAAAAGACACGGATGCGTTCCTGGTCTTAAAGGGTTAAAAAATGTAAAATTGCCCTGGACCCCCCCCCCCCAGGGACCCATGGGGGTCCACATTCCCTCATCCAACTAACTCATTAGTGTCCGACGGTCTCCTCGTCTCCAGGTATTTCCACCTGCGGACGGTAGAGCAGCATCTGAAAGTGGCCTTCTCCAAGGTGCTGAGACACACCAGGAAGAGCCCCAACAACCCCAAAGATAAGGCAACCAGCATCCGATACCTGAAGGCCTCAGAGAGGTTCATCGGACAGAAGGGTGAGATATAGGTGTCCCCTCGTGGTACTGGCATGTGTGGCTTGTGGTGGGTGGTAAGGGGCAAAGATTATAGTTGCTGTCAGGCAGAAACCTTGCAGTGTTGATTTTGTCGACTAAAACTATGCCGAAAAATGTTGGTCGACTACCTTTTTTCACTGACAAAAACTAAATAAAAACTAAGCTATGATGACTAAAACTAAGACTAAATATATTGACAATTTCGTCAACAAATAAAAACTAGACTAAAATGTTAGTGAGTGACTAGTGGAGAAGAGATCCAGTAGAACTAAAAGACAAGTCATTTTATGTTTGGTTGCGCTCGGGTGTTGCACTCTGAAAATAGCAGATCTACAAGTGTAAAACTAAGTGTAAAATCAGCCATTATGACACAGCAAGGCACCGCCAAAACACATTTTAGTCGACTATATCAACAGTAGATTTAGTCGACTAAAGTCTTATGATATTTAGTCATTTAAAACTAGACTAACAGTTAAATATTTCAGATGACTAAAATATGACTAAAACTAAATGGAATTTTATTCAAAAGACTATGACTAAAACTTTGCTGTCAAAATCAACACTGAAACCTTGTATGTACAAAATGGTAACTTTTCAGGAAATGTAAAAAAAAAAAAAGAGCCTGTGTTCAAAATTGATCCAATATAGTTATTATTTAGTCAAGCTCTTGTTAACACATTGGGTGCCAGCATTTTTTCATAACAACTTACGTTGGGTGCCAGCATTCTCCCCATTGACTGTGCTTTGATGTTTAAAGCTCTAAACTCCACGAGGAGCAAATCCATGTAAAAAAAAGCATCCATTCATGTAGCGCGATGACCCTGGCTACAGCCTGGAACGATAACATTTCACTTGCGAGTTACAATGGGGGGGGGTCGCGCATGACCGGTTTTCCCCACCGGAAACAGATTCGGAGATATAGGTGTTTTAAAGAAGGAAATAGACAGGAAGTGGATGGGAGCCATGTTTTTGTTTCCGGTGATCTATCTGGCCGATCCTTCTCAAGATCACAATGGGTACTCCCAGAGCTGCTCTAGCCCCGCCCGTGTGGAGAAAAACGAAAAAAACAAAAAGACATATTTCACGGTCTGGACCGTGTTCGGCACCAATGCGCTACTCTGTGAAAACACGGTCCAGACCGTGTTCGGCACCCGATGTGTTAATACTTTTCATTCGTTCAATATTTCATAAAACCCGCAATCAGAATGATCTGCTATTTTTTGCAGTTTTTGCATGACACTTTTGTATGACAAAGAAAGAAAAGTTTTATTTGTACAGCACATTTCAACAACAAGACAATTCAACATGCTTTACACAGAGCATCAAGCAAAGGAAACAATTATACAATGACACTAGGATGCATAAAAAACGAAATAAGTAAAAGATAACCAGACACAGTTACAGTGCAGAAGAGAAAGAAAAACAAAAGTAACTCAATCAAAGGCAGTGGCACACAGGAAGGTCTTTAGTTGTTTTTTAAAAGAAATAAGAGTGGCAGCAGAGCCTGCAGTTTTCTGGGAGTTTGTTCCAGATATGTGGTGCATAAAAACTAAATGCTGCTTCCCCACGTTTATTTATGGTTCTAGGGACAGAAAACAGACGATATACAAGATCAGAATTTGTTTTTGTCCCTAAACCATTCAAAGCTTTATAGTCCAACAGTAGTAATTAGAAATCAATTCTTTGACACACAGGGAGTCAGTGTAAGGAGGGAATTCATTTACAACAAAAACATGAAGTTGAAATATGGAGATACAAGGTTTCTGCGCCACAGCGACGATATACAGTATACACGTTGATACCACGTTGGCAGCTTCCTTTCTAGTACTGAATTATAGTATAGTAAATGATTTAGTTCTGTAAGTGATGCCTACTGCCCCAGAATGCCAGTCCTTGGTGCTACAGACCAACCACACCCGGCCTACCACCTCAGTCATATAGACTCTGTTATGCTGTAAAGGACACCTGTTTTGAAGTGTGGTAACATTGCTAATTGATGACGTCTCTAAATGTTTATTTTTCGTAGTGACAGATGACATGTACGCTGAGCAGCAGGAGGACCCAGAGAACCCTCTGCGATGTCCCATCAAGCTCTACGACTTCTACCTCTTCAAATGGTAAACGCAAGGATGTCTTTACCTTTTTGAAAATGTTCATTAAATTTGCTTAACCCATTGAGACCGGGAACGCATCTCTGTGTAATTTTTTTAGTAATTTATTTATTTATTTTTAATTTGTGGCAAAATCTTGGATTATATATATTTTTTAACGAAAAAATCTAAAATGACACAGAGATGCTTTCCCGGTTTTAATTAATGGGTTAAAGTATACTTTAGTTTAATTTACTGTATACAGTAGACTGTTATGTATTTTTGTACTGTATGTATATGTATGTGTGTGTGTATGTATGTATATGTACATATAACGGTGGGACCTCCCGGAAACCGTTGCAGAACGTTGCAAAGTTGCAGCGGTCTGAATGATCCCTGTTGCCAGTTCAGCGCATGCTGCCTCATTGAGTCGCAACTGAATCCACTTGTCCAATCACAAGCAACAAGTTCAGTGATCACACAATCACATTGCTGATATCAATCTGACCATTGTAATGTTCTAACATGTTTTGTCCCTCCCCCTCATCTCTCTTTCTCTCTCTCTCTCTCACACACACACACACACATACAAACACACAGTCTATCGTGAGTCATCTTTTTTTTTATCGCACCCACCTGCCTGTGAGAGCGTAGGCTTAGCTATTCAATATTAGCATGAGTATAAAATATAATGTTTTATAATATAATATAAAGGTTAACGTGCTATGAAATGATAAACAATCTCGCCTCTATAATACACGGTCCAGTTTTAGGGACGGCCTAGTCTCACGAGCCAGACGTTGCCTCCCACAATTTTCAAATGCTTCCGTCATACAGTCTGGAGCAACGGAAGCTCCGAAAATGATAAAGCGGATGTGACGCTTCCTTCCCACTTCTGTTTCGTCTTTACAGTTGCGCAAATGTATCCGAATAGAAATCAAAATCATACAAGCATACCATATATAGCTTGCTGCTTAGCAGAAATGGAAAAAAATGTTTTGAATGTAAAGATATTCTAAGATATATTTTCATGACAAAAAGATTACAGCTTCCGGTCTTGGATTTGGGAGGTGTAATTCCAGACTCTATATAGCATTCAGTGATAGTGGATTAGTTGTCTGGCTACGCAAGACTAGGGACAGCCCATCCTGTCTGCTGTTTATATCCCATATCCCGGAGGGACTGTGACAACTCTGTTGCTGTGGAAACGGCAGTCACTCGTCACGTCGTAGCCTGACTTGTGGATATGGACTGTCCAGTTTTAACCCATTAAGACCTGAGGCGATTCTTAAAAATGTTTTCAAAATCCTAACAGTTTTTTGAAAAAATTGCAGAAAAAAAATAGCAGATCTACAAGCTCATAGCGCGGCACTCGATGCCACGCTATGAGCTTGTATATCTGCTATTTTTGAATAGCAAAATAAATCTAAAGTGACAGATGCGTTCCAGGTCTCAAATAAAACGTCACAAAGGGATTCTGTTGCATGTGGTCGCAAGTTCAGCTCGTTGGCGTCGCGAACCCTCGCGGACTTGGCTTTAGGTATCGATAGTGAGTTAGTAGGCGTGCAGTTTGTGAACGGAGCCACTCAAATCACGACGCCATGTTCAGTTCACCAACCATTATGGTCAACTTTTGTTCAGCTGCACGGTGTGTTCGTTGTCTGTTTAACCACATAAACCCTCTAATCTTAGTAAATATGTACCTGAGTTGCAATGTACTTGGACGCGTTGTGGCCAGTTGTGAGCTTGTAGATCGGTGATTTTGGGGCGAATGTTACATGTTGAGGTGCAACAGTTAATCGAACGTATCGATCATGATTTTCAATCAAATAATCAAATAGATTTTGGTGGAACATGTCTTTTTTCGGTCAACGTTTATACAAAAAATACCAATAATAGCCTTTTTCTGTGTTTTTGCATGACACCGCTGTGTAAGCGGTTATCGATTTAGTCGATTATTAAAAAAATCTATCCAAATTTTTCACGTCAATTTGTTGATATATGATAAATTAATAAAAAAAAACGATCAAAAACAAATAAAAGCTCTAAAACAATCGCTAGAGAAAACCAATCGATAGTTACAGCCCTACTTACGTACATCTTCTGCCTCTCTCCCCCTATGTTTTTCTCTTCGTTCCAGTCCGCAGAGCGCTAAAGGGCGTAACGACACCTTCTACCTGACCCCCGAGCCCGTGGTGGCCCCCAACAGCCCCATCTGGTACTCCACCCAGCCCATCCCCCGGGAGCAGCTGGAGCACATGCTGGCTCGCATCCTGGTGGTCCGGGAGATCCAAGAGACCATCGCCATGATGTCGGCGGCAAACTTGCACTAGCTGCCGCCGGACGGAGCGAAGGAGCAGAAGAACAATAAAGACTTAATTTATGCTCTGTCGAACGGACAAGAGAATGGCCAAGAATAGCAGACCTACAAGCTCACACCGCGTCGCGGATATACGGCGCGTTGTGAGCTTGTAGGTCTGCGATTTTCGGCGACGAAGTCTGAGATTCGGGCTCAAACGGACTACGTTCATCCTTCCCTCGGTTCCCTAAGCTCTGGTCCATAGAGTTCTCCTTAACGCTATGCGGCCGTACCGTGTGTTTTCCTCATTGAACCGGCGTCTACACAAATAAACAATATACTTTTGCTACAAAAACAGACGATCTTTGATTGTTGAAAGCCTATTCTCTGCGGTGGGATAACCTCGCATCACCAGGCTTTCCACCTCGGAGGAAAGCCTGGTATTCGTTATTAAAGGCCTGTGTGATCCGGTCTAGGCCACGCCTACTGAAAAAGAAAAAGCAATTCTATTTCCGGAAGTTGCGGGTTCCGGTTTGGCTGAGCCGCTTTGTTTTGGTTCCCCCTGTTTGTTTCCCCAATCCCTATTTAAATGGAATAGAATTTCCCCGTGGGATAACAAAGGTAGACAGACGCTAAAATAATCTCCGGAAAGTACACTCACATTTATATTTATTTTGTATTTTAAAAATAAGCTAAACCGCGCCACATCAAGGATTTTATTAGGTAGGCCCTATTACAATGCCCTTGATCGTGGCCGGAGTTACCGGAGGGTGAGGCTTGCGGGTTCCGGCCGCCTGATGACGCGAATGATGCGCCTGGTGACGTAGGGTTACTTCCTCTCCCGACCGGATCATAAACCCGAAAAAGGTATTGATCCCAGGCTAGCGGTGGGAAGACTCTCAGAACCCTGCCTTTTGTGTAAAGTCCACTTTTTGGCCTGGTAATAAAATGTATCCACCAGACGGAGATGCTTTTATTCAATCAAGATCTGGTCAATAGTAAAATGCCATTGTCTGGGTCTGTAGTAATAAAAGTGTCTCTGTCTGGTATGATACAGTTTATTTTCTGGCCAAAAAGTGGATTTTACACAAAAGGTGGTGTTCAGAGAGTCTTCCCACTGCGGAGAATAGGCTTTTTTTCCCCCCAACAAGTATGAGTGGCTGGATGTATATTGTTAATTTGTACTAAAGAGTAGACATTGTGCACCCTTTCAATAAGGAAAACACACACATACAGCTCTGTGGAGAACTCCTAACGCTGAGGAACGGAGCCACCTTGGTCCCATCGTCTCCCTTCGCTCATCCTCTTGTTTGCAGGATGTCGGTAGCTTTCCATTCTGTCTCGTCTTCGTCGCATCCAACGCATCAAGGGATGCATGTATCTGTTTATAGTCGCCATTATACGTATCTATCTGCACATCTGAAGACAGTGACTGTACATAACATACACAGCCCACATGCAGATGACATGTTTTGATGTAATAATCTTCCGACCCCACCTGCACATATTTTCTATAGTTTCTTTTGCCAAAGGACGTAGTGTCTAATCTTTTTTTATTGGACCTGAACTCTTAATTTAAAATGTTATTTTTTTAAACTGTTGGTTCTCCTGCCAATAGGCTATGGAATAATTGTACATTTTCATTGCTTTTTTTTGTTTTTGTTTGTAATCTGTAATATATATGTATATGTGTATATGGTATATATAGGTTGGCCAGGGTTGGCCCTGCTCCATGCTGTTTTTCCTGTATTCTGGTTATATACGTATATCTGCCTGTTTCCTGCCAAACCTCCCCTCATCTCTGCCTTTCTCATGCGCATTTCAAAACCAGAACAAGACCACCGTTGTATTTAGCCTGGATCAGGTGGCTGCAGATGGGATACTTCAGTACCTCGCTCTATCGTCTATCTCAGTGGTTTTCAATCTTTTTAGGCCGTGACCCCCCCCCCCCCAAAATAATCATATTTGAACTGGTCCCCCCTCCCAAAATAATCACATTTGAACTGGGGACCCCCCCACCCTGACAAGCACTTGGAATTGTAGGAGTTGAGGCATTACTTTTTATTACTTATTTAGTTTGACTCGGTTCCACAGATAAATATTGTGAAAATAAATAGCTGATCTACAAGCTCACAATGCGAGGCGTTGTGAGCTTGTAGATCGGCTATTTTCAAAAATGTTCTTTCTTATTTTATTTGACAATTTGGCCAATGTTTGACCAGCTCTTATATATATGTATAGTTTGTTGATTACTTTTAACACAGTAATTGTCTTTTCTTGTTTGAGGTCTTAAATTGTCACTTAGCTGTCATCTAGGCCTAGGGACCCCCCGGCTGAGAACCACTGCTCTATCTCAGTGGTTCTCAAACATTTTCATGTCACGACCGCCAAATTTACATGTATTTGGCAGTGGACCCCCATTTGAAAAGATTTTTTCACCACCATAAGAGACCGCCATAAGAGAAGATATAAAAAAAAGGTATCTATTAACTCGCACTGTATCGCATCGTGACACGTTGTGAGCTTTTTTTGATTAGCTGTTGCTGGGGACCCCCCGGAACAAGGACCCCTGATGGTCCCCGAACCCCACGTTGAGTAACAGTGGTCTTTCTCTTAATTTCACATTGGAGATGCATTTACATATCGTTGCTGTCAGGTGGGAGTTTTTTTTCCAACTCAACCGTGTAGTCATTAATACACAATTAAAAATGTTTCGGAAAATCTCCCCACATAGCTGCAGATGCCAGACTTGCACACAAAACTTCCTCTTGGCACGTTTTGACAATAGCAGCTAGGAAGTTACACAGCTCGTGGAACTGTCCAAAAACTTACTTTTTCAGGATTCAAATTCAGAAATGGCAAAAATAGTCAATCTAGAATAGCTTGTAGATCTGCTATTGTTGTTACTTTCGTGTGACACTGTTATATGACAAAGTAAGGCATTCATTTACGAAATATGGAGATACGAGGTTTCTGCCCGACAGCAACAATTTGGAAAAATAAACCGTGGACCGATTGGACGTACGTGGCGCTCTAAGCCTGATTTATACTTAGTGGTACGACGGTGTCCAGTGGCAAAAAT
Source organism: Gymnoscopelus braueri (assembly GCF_963280865.1). NCBI lineage: Eukaryota > Metazoa > Chordata > Actinopteri > Myctophiformes > Myctophidae > Gymnoscopelus > Gymnoscopelus braueri. The sequence goes on from NC_137614.1 coordinate 6,434,854, forward strand.
TGCAGATCTCCAAAAGCTCACAACTCGATGCGTTGTGAGCTTTTTCGTTGTGCTATTTTCGGTGCAGGACGCTGTTATTATGACCGCGTATAAATGAGGCTTTAATTCAGTTAATAGAATAAATTCAGTGTCTAAATCATGTTATATTCTGGACATTTCCATACAGCATAACTACCCAACCCAGCTCCTTGCAACACTGAGGATAGCCAACAGAGGGAGCACTTCTGCTGTATCCTTTCTCTCCCCTCTTTCTCTCTCTCCAGAATGCATCACCAAACCCCAGGACCCCCCCCCCCCCCTCCGCCCCCAATCCATTGTATCATAAATGTTTTTTTTATTACACAACCAATGAAAGAGACTCTTGACAAAGTGGCATAGCCCTTATTGTTATATAATGTATAATACTCACAGCTCCTTCATGTACTGTAAGGCGTTTCAGTCATATAAGGAGAATGGCAGTGCCTGTGTTTTTGAAAACATGACCTTTTTGTACAGCCACTACAACCATGTGTCCTTGCCTTTCTAGCAAGTCCACTCTATCTGCATAGTAGCCTACATATTGTAAAGGTGCTCCAAGTGACTTATTTGGTTAAAACATTTTTTTGTAAAAAAAAAACGTATACTACTATATTCTGAATCATTACTATGCTGTAGAGCAGTGGTTCTCAACCTTTTCTGGCCGTGACCCCCCAAAATAATCATATTTGAACTGGGAACCCCCCATTTTGTTTGACTCCGTTCCACAGATATGAGTTACAAATGTAATACAAAATAGCTGATCTACAAGCTCACGTGTTGTGAGCTTGTAGATCGGCTATTTTCACAATTTTTGTCTCTTATATTATTTGACAATTTGGCCAATGTTTTATACTAGTTTATTGATTACTTTTGTTGTTGCTTTTTTAAGGTATTAGAAAGGCCTCTAAAGTCCTTAAATTATCACTTCACTATCATCTGGGGGTCCCGACCCACAGGTTGAGAACCACTGCTGTAGAGTGGGGTCTCACCAACATTCTCTCCATCACTTAAAAAATATATATACAATTTCAGGTGGGATGCCAATTTATCCCATGAGGAGAGACCCATTCATCAATTAAATTGCGTAGTGTTCCAGTTACAATTTCTCACTTATTTTTGTGTCATCACACGTTTATCCTGTATGAGTCCCCTCTCCTGATTGGATGAAATTGGTATCCCTGACCTGAAAATGCATTTTCTCTTTTACTAAAAAGCTGGAGAGACCGTTGTTACAGAACACTATTGGAATGATTGCTATCAGAATATAGAGCTATTGAACAACTTGTTTTAACAAAGAAAATCACTTACTGCACCTTGAATATAGCACACCATACATTTTGTTATTTTCTATTATATTCTCTGACCTGGTTTACTGACAGACATGCTTATCTAATAGGAGTGTTAAATTACAAGCCAGCCATTACAGTACAATGCTGAGTAGTAAGCCTGTCCGGTTGAACAGGTTCAACCGGAATTGCAGGATCCCTCCTCTCTTTAATGATGGGAACACTGTGTGCCACCAATGCTAAACGTTGAGCTTTACTTCAAGTTTATTGTCACATTCACAGGTTTAAAGGTGTAACAGAGAGGCTGGAATTACTTTCTGTACAAGCTCCCACGAATTGCGCTTCAAAAGACAATCATAAGAAAAAGTAAAGTGTCAAATAAAAAATTATTAAGCGTCCTATATGCATAAAGGTGTGTGTACTTAATCAGAATATAAATAAGGCAGAGCAAGTAATGCCTGATTCATACTTTTTCTGGCACCGTAAATAGCCGATCTTGTAGATCAAAGTGTATTTTTGGTGCAAGATGAGTATAAATCAAGCCTTTAGAGACTTCACCTAGTAGCTGTACCTCCATTTAATTTAGACATTAATGGCCCAGTTCCAGTGTCCCCCTCTTACAGACTCACTGACTTAAACACACGTTCTCGTGAACTGTCCCGGCCGTTGTACAATCATCAAGTGTGTAAGGGCTCTGCCTCAGAGAGAGCCCTTCATGCACCCTTTACCTTACCCACAGTTCATAGCCTTGTGACATGACAGAAGGGGTTACCAGGGTATCCTCCAGACGTGAAATTACACCCAAGAAATTACTTATTTTCTATCAATTACACTCCCCCCAAGATTCTTTTTGTTTTAGTCGCAGTCCTATGCCAATAATTTGATGAGCCAAATTATTGTCTCAGGAATGCGACAAAATAAAAAGAAAACTACTCCTTTAAGTATGGAAATGAGCCATGCAGCCTGTTAAGAATGTCAACAAACAGCAGTGCTTTCTCACCGTTCTCAGACAGAATGGAGAAACAATAGTAAAAATTAGAGAGAGCAGTTAAAAAATGAGTAACTTTTAGTCAAAGTAGCCTACATACATATATACAGAATACGGAAATATATTTCTTTTAAATACAATCCCTAAACTAAACACACATTTTAATGAGAATAATAATAAACACTCAACCTTTAAAAACACTGACAGTGAGAGTTTTAAAAGTTAAATCAAATTTAAGTTAAATTCTATTATGTAAAATGTGATGAATGAAGGACTCATCTTCAAAGTGCTGTCCCATTCCTTTTATGCCATTTGGAGCCAATGACAGCCTCTCACACTCACCAGCTGACGTAGCCCTAGAATGTCTGTGATCTTACATACATTTCATGTATTTCAAATACACAGCCATAGATCGGAAATGAAGATATATTCAGTCCTGCACTCATTTCGGGCCCCTCGCCCGTACAGAAAGTCGTCTGTGTGCAAATTGTGGAAAAGTGGAGATATTTTACTAAACACACGTTTTCTGGCTGAACTTTCAAATGGATATGAAACTAGAGGACAATATCTGACTCCAAGTCTTAGAAATTAATTATTGGGTGAGTAGACTCAGCTTAGAGCACTTTTCTGCCTCGCAGATCAGTCTGCTAACCTGGTGGGGATAGGACCGATCTATGGCTGTGTATTTGAAATACATGAAATGTATGTAAGATCACAGACATTCTAGGGCTACAGCTGACGTCACTTGAGTCCGTAATGGTTCAGGACTCGAGGCTTTAGGGAGCACATTGGAACTGGGCCAACAATGTCTACCTTTTTGAAGTCTTAGACATTGTTGAGTGACGTGTTAGACTGGGTGTGTTTGTGTGCATTGTGTAGGTTCAAGTGTGTGAGTTTTTTGGACTGAAGTGCACATGGGGGGAGGAGGACGAGGAGGATGAAGGCATTATCCTCCTCAGTAGGTTCCCAGGGTTCAGTATGCTCTGCAGGGTGCTCTGTAGTTGTGGTGAATGTTGGTCACTCTGGGTTCTCCTCCTCGCTCTGCCCCCTCCTCCTCCCCCTCGGCCCGACGAGCCGTGGGAACGTTCCTGTGTGCTTTGGGATCCTGCGTTGTCGGGAACGGCTGCCTGGTCCTGTGGGCTGTGGCGAGAGACACAACACACCTTCATCCAGGGTTACGCAAAACATTTTAATATCAAGGCGAACCCCTAAATTGATATGTACAGTATTAGACCGCAGACCCCCCCCATCTAAAAATATGTTGTGCCAGGGACGCCCAGAAGAGAAGATTTGTGTTACATCTTTTATTTATTTATAAATGATTCACTTTTTTTTCACGTTTTTCTCAATTTCTTTCAAAAAACGCATCGCACATTGAGGTGTTGTGAGCTTGTAGATAGTTATTGTGGAGAAATGGCATTCATTAACTTTCAAATACATAAATGAATACGAGACATAAAGAAAATCGAGACTGAAAACTTTAGAGAATAAAACAATAAAGTGTGAGATTGTACGTAGTGTACATAATTTAGTACTGTAGTACAGTACATATTTTTGCATTCTCACCGTGCAGAGATTCCCTGAGATCCTCTTCTCAGCCAGTGGAGTAGACACTGATGAACTAGTATATACTGTTCCTGAATACACACACACACACACACACACACACACACACACACACACACACACACACACATACACACACACACACACACACACACACACCGTTAGACCAGCGTTTCTTTTTTTTTTCAAAGATCCTCAGTTCTATATGCATATCTCTGGGATGCCAACCTGCACTGTAAAATCCTCATGTGTAATGTGACGTCAATGTGATGCGACGCATTGTGAGCTTGTAGATCTGCTATTTTCAAAGGATTTTTATGCATTTTATACATTTGAAAGCTTGTGAAACGGGACATTCTGCATAACGAGTACTTTTACCTTTGATACTTTAAGTACATTTCGATACCAGTACTTTTCTACTTTTACTCAAGTGAATTTCGAATTCCGAACTGTTAGGACCAGTTTATAATATCTGTGTACAGAGATATATATTATAATGTGTGTATATAAGTTCTTTCTTTGATTTGTATTCATTTAATGGAATTCCTGCAATGTATTAATCCAATGTGTAATATGTCTGACAGTCCTTATCAGCTAGTAGAATTCCACTCCACTGTCTCCTCCTCTCTCCTGTCTTGTGATAATAAAGTGCTTGGTAGAGGGGAGGATGCGCCATTGTAAGTTGGGATCGTGTCCAGTGAGATACATGGTCGTTTACAATCCTCGTACGAGTAAAAGAGATCTCGTGTGTCACGTGTCTTCTTTATCTGTGTGTGATCAACAGCAAGGGGGTTTAAGATAACGATCAAGAACCTATCATTTCACTGGTCCTTCGTGTCGGATTTCTACGTCGTTTTTGGAAGAGGAGAAGAGGACGCATCGCAAGTCTATCGATAGCCAGAGATCTGAGAGGGTCCTGCAAGCCCTGGGGTGTAAAGTCACACCAGGCCGGTGTTCACCAGTCCGAAATCTTCTCTTCGACGAACGACTGCCGAAATCTGAACGTGATCACACGCCTATAAGAAACATGTAAGTGGTCCTGGTGTGGACATATTGTTGTTATTACTTAGGTGTAATATTGACAAGTGTGTTGTAGTTGTGCATAGATAAGCAACTACAGTTATAGTTGTGTTGTAGTGGCGGGGGCCACTGCATTTTATTAGCTGCAAGAGTATACTGAAAACGAGTTTTGTGTGAGTTCAAGAGAGAGTCACGGTAGTTAATAAGATAAAGAGTCTGATTAACTCCCTCCAGAGGATTCAGTGATTTATCCTCTGGGGCAAGTCGACACGTGGTGGATCTTCCAGGGCATGATCCTTTTGTCTATGTTTAGTCTATATATCTTGTATAACCCCCATAAGACTCTCAGGGGTGTACGGTGTGTGGTTTGAATGTGATAAGTTAGCTGATCCCCTGGGCTAGTCCAACACGTGGTGAACTGGTGAATATTTGGGTGTGATACAGTTTTTGACCAGTATACAGCAGTGCCTAGAAACGTTGAAATACACTTAGTTAGGATAAGAACAAGATATTTACAGTGATTAAAATAATTTCTACACATTGAACAGAACATTATAATAACCACACATATTTAAGTTTTCACCCACATAATAGTAATTGACTGCTAATATGGAGAAGGAAAAAGAAGATACAGGTGCTCCTGTGAAACAAGTGATTGTAGTCGATGTTACCAACGAAGGAGATAAGCCAAAGCAGGGCAAGAAGAGAGGCCAGCCAAGGGCCCCCAACTCATGTTTTAGGTGTGGTCGTTTAGGCCATTTTGTGGCTGATTGTATATCAAGCACAACAGTACATGGATGGGATGATACGAGGAAAGAGAAAGGCCAAACAAGGGCCCCCAACTCATGTTGTATATGTGGTCGTAAGGGCCATCTTCTCTTCGGACTGGCTCTTTGCGAGTCATGCAATATGTCAGGCTGGGATGATTAGAGAAGAGAGAAAGAGAAGAAGATAGGAGGCTGTGCGCATTAGAGCGACAGCGAGAGAGAGAGAGTTTTGTAGTAAGAAGAACATGGTTTGTTTTGTCTAAAAGATGTGTAAATGAGAGAGTGGATTGTGCATTTTTTCGTGATCTGTATGAATTGCCCCACATAGATGCAGTAATCATTTAAACATTTCAAAATTCCATGTCGTGGTGCACAACGACATGGAAGGAGTGATGTTTAAATGAGAGTAAGAGTGTATGGGTGGGTGTGGATGAATGTATTTTTTTTAGTAACAACATGAGCAGTACAGTCCACCTACATGATTAATTATGTCCTGCATGAAAGGAGAGAGAGTGTGCGTGTGTGTTCAGGTGTTAGTGTACATGAATTGTGAGTGAATGTGGTGTTTGGGTGTAATACATATGTACTATATGTAAAGTGTGAAGGGTAGCAACAGTAGTGTAAAAAAAAAATGGGTTATGATGTGCGTGTGTGCTTGTATATGTGCATGTGTGTAGGTTCATGTACCGAAAAGAATGTGTGTGTGTGTGTGTGTGTGTTTGGAGCATGTGGAATGACGTCACTTACGTTGGAGAGTGTCAGGTACTGTGTGTGTGAGAGGAGTGAGAATATATATATTATAGAAGTGATGCATGAGTCTGAAATCTGTAATGTGCCAGATTGTATGTGTGTCTGTCTGACTGTCTGTGTGTGCGCATGTGTGCGCATGTGTGTGTGTGTTCACATGTGTGCGTGAGAGAGAGAGAGACAGAGAGACAGAGACTGAGTACTGGAGAGTGTGTGTATGCGCTCCAGTGAGCCTGCCTCTGTGTGTGTGTGTGCGTGCGTGCGTGTGTGCGTGTGTGTGTCAGTGAAGTCAAGCCAAGAAAGAGAGAAAAAGGAGAAAGCCAGAGGCAAACGATTCATTTAAAGTATTTTTACTCAGTTTGGGAACTTTAAAGTATCTGTACTCATTATTTAAGTATTTCTACTCATTTAAGTATCAGCAAGAGTTTGTTAATAGTCCAGCCATTTTCTCAAGGGAAATAGCAAATTTTGAGGCCACGTTTCTCAGTTGTCTCACGTAATCTTTTGTGTTGATTTATTTTGGGAGAATCTCCCACACACGTGAGGTATGTGTGGAAAACCACAAGTAAGCTCTTAAAGCACTTGAAGGTCACGGGCAATAAAGTATCTAGCTTCCTAGGCCACTCACTCAGCATGCACAAAAGCCCAAGACTAGAAAGTTAGACATGATGCCAAGATGCATTTTCTACTTTGTTTATTTTTTTTGCTGCACAGTAGACTAGCAGAGGCACTTTTACGCCTGGGAAGCGCTTATGTAGATAAGATAGCAAAGGAACCTAGTTGCGCTTCACAGTGGGAGTTTTTATTTGTTATGTCTGCCACCAGTGACACAGACCATTTCACACTTAGGATCTGAAGTTGAGTCATGACCATAGGTCATATCTCAAACAGGAGGGATGGTACACATATAATATATAATTAAGCAGCATTTTCACACTTATAATTTTCAAAATTATGCTAAACAGTTTTGTACATGTTTTTAGACAATGAAAAGGTAACGAAAGGCCATATGTAAGACTATTATTTCCACTTATTGAAAAGTGATGATACTGTAAAACTAGATTGAAGTACAGATGTGTCAAAACGGCCATAGCCATAATGCATCACATTAGTGGAGCTTTACATGAAAATAGTCCAAAGTGCAAATTATCTGTCTAGTCTTTTCTCTCTCCCTACAGGGACTGAAGCACTGGTGATCTGCATGCCGTGATAAAGATCATCAAGCCAAAGGACCAGGACCAACTCTGCGCTGAGAGGGTCCGTTCCGAGTCCTGGTCACCAACACAATTGCTGTGAAACGTGTTATTTGGATCCACAAAAGGCCACTGTAAATTGGTTCGAACATTATCAGACATTTAAGTAATAGGAGTGCTAAAGCCAGCAGCGGGTGGGGCCGAGCTGATAGCGCTACGGTCAGACCCAAACCTGGAGAAGACTCCCATTAGAATAATCCCCTTCCCCATTCCTATTACACGTAGAATTGCACCCCTGGTATTTTTGTGAGTTTTTTAATTTCTATGAGTGTATTATATATTTGTATTATTAAAGTTACTCGTAAATCGAGGAGTGTTGACGAAAATGTTTCTCACCGTCTAGATCTAAATATATATAGGTATATTTTTACGCTAATCAAATCGCTAAGACTAAAATGTGAATGTTTATGTTTGCACACATATAAATATATCTGCTTCACACAACTGGTCATGAGAAGTGACATGCCTCGAAATCCAATATCGCTGGTGAGCCTTGGGAGAAAATGACTTTGAACTAACAGCAGCTATTTGCCGTGTAAACCGTACCATCAGTTGAAATACGCCCTAAATAGCACTGTTAAGCCTGTATGTCACTCGGAAGCCTAACCTTTGTTATGTCCACGCTGGCTCTGTGAAGAAGGGTCAGATCAACGAACACAATTGTCAACAGACATTAATGCTGACTCCCCCGTGTTTGTTTAGATCAACTAAGAATTGGAGGTTGTAAGAAAAATACAATCTCACTGGTAATCCCGTGCCAATAAGGTTGGTTTGTCTCTCTTTCCCCATCTTGGAGTGGGAAAGCTTATGTTACGTGTAGAGACAATTAACTATAGACGTAGCCTGTTCCTCAATGCTACAATGACAATTTGAAGAGGCCCAAAACCGTGAGTTTGAGTCAGCGTCGTTAATGGCCGTCCAGAATAGATGGACTCTTGACCTGTTGACTGCTGCGAGTGGAGGGGTCTGCGTTTCTGATAAAAAGGACATGTGGTGTTTTTTTTATTTCAGATGACATTAATTCCAAGAATGTTAGTGACGCAAAGCAAACCATTAGTTGTTCCTTTCAAGCCCTATTTGAGAGTGACATAGAAAGTTAGTCCCAAGGCCACTGGAAGCGAAGAGGCAAATGTTTGAGTTGTTGGGTTGATTAATAAAAATCCTGTTATGATGTTCATTTTGAAATGTGATGTTCAGAAGTATTAATTAAATGAACAACAGGAGGGAATGTTAGGACCAGTTTATAATATCTGTGTACAGAGATATATATTATAATGTGTGTATATAAGTTCTTTCTTTGATTTGTATTCATTTAATGGAATTCCTGCAATGTATTAATCCAATGTGTAATATGTCTGACAGTCCTTATCAGCTAGTAGAATTCCACTCCACTGTCTCCTCCTCTCTCCTGTCTTGTGATAATAAAGTGCTTGGTAGAGGGGAGGATGCGCCATTGTAAGTTGGGATCGTGTCCAGTGAGATACATGGTCGTTTACAATCCTCGTACGAGTAAAAGAGATCTCGTGTGTCACGTGTCTTCTTTATCTGTGTGTGATCAACAGCAAGGGGGTTTAAGATAACGATCAAGAACCTATCACGAACGTTTACTTGTAACAGAGTATTTATAAATTTAAGTATTGGTACTTTTACTTGAGTACTTTTTCCACCACGTGTGTAATGTAATGTGTGATGACCCTGTGAGGGGAGGAGGGGACTGACCAGGGTCTGGACCATCCACATGCGGTGTCGTCTCAGGTCCTCCACGGCGGCGCGGATGTCAGGCCGGATGCCCCGCGCACACAGCTGTGTCAGCCACAGCAACGCCACAAAGACCCCCGACCGGCCCACTCCGGCACTGCAGCAACCAAAACACAGAGAAGAAGCGTTAATCAGAAACCTCTGCCTGGAATTTCAATTTCAAACAACATTAAAATAATAGCAAAAGGCAGTGAATCGGGCAATACAGTGAGGACATGAATAACAACACAGAGATATAAATATCAACCAAAAAATCAGCTAAAAGCAACAGTGAAGAAGTAGGTCTTGAGCTGTGCTTTAAAGCTATTCACAGAGGCTGCCTGTCTTAGGTGTAATGAGAGATTATTCCACGCTGTCGGTCCGTTGAAACAGAATGCTGCTTCACCGTGTTTTTTATATGTCATTGTAGGCACCTCGAGCAGGTCAGCACTAAGACCTGAGGGGGGGGGGTTTAGAACATATCTAGGCAGGCAGTCATAGATGTAGGAAGGTGCCAGACAATTTAGAGCTTTATAAACTAGTAAAATAATTTTAAAATCAATCCTAAAAACAACCGGGAGCCAGTGTAGTGAAGCTAGAACTGGAGTAAAATGTTCTCTCTTAGTTTTAGTTAAAACTCTGGCTGCCGCATTTTGAACAAGTTGTAATCTGTCAGTTGTTTTCTTTGGCAGGCCAGAGTAGAGTGCATTGCAGTAATCAAGCCGAGGGTCAAAGCCACTTGGCCTACTTCGGTGTTGTAAATTCCTTCGAGGGCACAAAGGCCAGATGTCAGGGCAGGTATTCAGAATGTCAACAAAAGACACTGGTGTTTAAAAACCATATTGACAGGTCTCCACTCCCTCCACTGACTCCCAGTTGCTGCCCACACAGAAAACAAAACACTTATGTTGGCTTACAAGGCAACCAAAGGTATGATGACACCCCCATACTGTACCATCAAAGCCTGATCCAACCCTACAACCCCTCCCGCTCACTCAAATCAACACAGGGAAGCTGTCAGAACCTTCCCTAAAACATCCGGGAGCACGCTCCACACGTCCCTAACTGAACCAACTCCCCCCGTTGCAGTTAGAACTGCAGACTCACTCCCAATTCTCCACGTAGTCTGAAGACTCACCTCTTCAGACTGCACCTTAGCCCGTAGCATTTGACCTAGCCTTGTCGACGATGCAGTTTTATGCAAAGTTTAAAATTGTATTTAGACAGATGCCAGGTTCATTTGTTTACCTGGCATCCGATAGTTTCAATATATAGATTATATATTTTTTTATATTGTTTAGACTGATACTACTGAGGCACTACACTGTCTCTCTGCATTTGATGTACAGGCATGTGTTTACCTTGCTTATTGTAAGTCGCCCTGGATGAAGAGCGTCTGCTAAATGCCTACATTGTAAATTGAAAGAGGCAGAGAAGAAAACTGTGGAATCAGCCCGGGGCAGAGTGGGGGTGGGGCATCAAGGCCACTGTGGCCTATCAGGGCAGATCATTATTTGAGGGGCAGAAAGGCCAAGCTGAGAGGTCACGGCTTCTGACCTTCATTATGGCCTCCGCGGAATCCCTGCCCTGCCACAGACCATCACATATTATATTATATTCTACAGTCAAGTCAAAGACAAGTAGAAATATTTGTCCTTAGAGGGTCAGTTGGTTGTGCAGCAGTAAGTAACACAGGAATAACACAAAATCAACATCAAAACACACACAGCAATTCAATACAACATAAGAAGAAGTGGAAACATAGTGTACATATTAAGTATACTCCTTGTTTTGTTTAACCACTTAAGCACTATCGTATACTGTACTTTGTCATAAGATTATGTTATGTTGCAATTTTTAAATACATTGTATGCCTATAATGACCAAGATTGAGAGTGGTTAATATGACTAAATTAAAGCTATATTTAACAAACGCAGTTGGGTGGCCGAGCTGATGTGAGCATTTACTACTGGAGTGTTTGTATATACACTTTGTGTTGGTTTTGGCTGGTGGGCGTTTGAAGCTGGAACCCAGAGCCGAGGTGTGTGAAGCTCTTCTAGGCGCAGTCAGACAGGATGATCTGTGCTTTCTTTATCAAGGCTTTGTTACATAAACCAGTCAGTCTGTTGAGTGCCTGGGATACTGCTACACACCTTAATGGTCTACTTTGTTAATGCTTGTTTCGGCTTCACATTGAGAGAAGCACACCAGCAGATAAAAGAACAACCAGGAATCAACTAAATAAATGATTTATAAAACAAAGTCTTTTATTGAGTTGATCCTTACTTATCTTATCTGTCTTTATCGGCACTGGCCACACGTACACAGGTGTTTTTAAAAAGTGACGGAGAGAGATAACGTTATGTTAACGTTACGCTACTGGGAGGCGAACTAGAGCCGTGACGGAATGCATTGAATTCAGTGAGAGCCTGGTGGACAAGCCTATGAACAAACACTATTGTCAGAAACTGCAAGGTTCATTTTCCCTCCGCTCCACAAGGAGACACCACAATGGGGTTCAGTGGTACCTGTGGTGCTGACCTCACTTCCTCCCACTATAAAAGCAGGACTGGATTCCCAATCATAGACATATAAAGGTAGACGCCTCCTTCGGCTCTGAAGCGTTCGTATCTCGGGCGCGCTTCCTTGTTCAGCAGGGCTAGCCTATCACTTCCTTCCGCTTCAGCAGGGGGCGTTCGGTAGGCCAATCAGAGGCAGGTGGGGCGGGTCTTTTCTGAAGAGGCAGCCGCGCAGCAACTAGTCAGTTAGACGCGCTGTGATTGGTCAGTAGTCAAACAGCCCGAGGCACGGTGGCGCAGTCGATAGCGCTGTCGCCTCACAGCTAGAAGGTCCTGGGTTCGATTCCCGCCGGGGGACGCTGTGGGCGCTGGGGGCGTGTCTTCTCCTCCGCGTCATCAGCGCCCATACCCTAGGTGGGGTTGGCGAAAGGGCCTACTCTGTGTGGAGTTTGCATGTTCTCCCCGTGTCTCCTAGGGTAGTTAATACACTCACAAAAACATGTAGTAATCCTGGTCGCTATACCGCTTCCCCCATGACAGCCGGGGCGCCTGATGGAGGGGAAGGGAACTGGTTGGACAAGAAGGTCAGTTGGCTCTCATGCCTGAAGGAAGCATGAGCTCGGCCCTGGCCTCCCTACTGTGGGGGACTGGTGTAGTGCTGGTGTAGCGCCCAGGATCACTTAGGAAATTGGCACCGGGTGAAAAAAAATGGGTTACAAAAATCGCGGGACAAAAAAAAATTAGAAAAAAAAAAGTAGTCAAACAGCCCTGCGGAAGAGCCTTGTATTGAGATACCAGTCGCTCCAATGAACTGCAGAGGCCAATGAGGTATCTAGGTTTCTATATCTATGTTCCCAATCTCCCCTTGTCCTTTGTTTCCAAACACATGCAGCCGGTGTGTGTGTGCGCCGTGTGCTTCTGATGTACTGATGTTTTCCATGCATCTGTTAAACCTGCTATAAGGTAAGTTCCAGTGTTTTACTTCTAGTGATGTGGATTATATTTAAGAATTGATGAACTTGGAGTTATATGGATATATAGATGTGTTTAATATTATAATTATTATGTTGATGATATACAATAACTTAAAGGGATACTTCACTTTCACATAAAATAAACATTAAAAATATATATTAAAAAAAATGAAAGAAGTTATGGCAAAATAAAGGCCCCCTCACACATTAGTAGGACACTCTAATGCGTGAGGGGGCCATGAATTTTCCATAACTTTTTTCATTTATTTTTAATATATTTTTTAAATGTGTCCCCGGCCCTAAAGTGAAGTATCCCTTTAATGTATAATATGATTTAAAGGCCATATTTATGTTTGATATTTTATCTGGCATGATATTATAATTTGTTTCTGTGTCTTTGTTTAGAACCATGGCAATCATCATGAAACCCAATGCCAACACTATACATCATTATCCGGCTAAATAAACTGGATATTGGATTGTAACCTTTGTTTCCTAGTGGTTTGTGGCTCCAGTTTGAACTTTAAATCCTAACTATGTTTGAATGATCTTTGTCAAATAATCGGTTCAAGAAAATAAAATACATTATTATCTGATCTCTTGTTTTTCGATAGGCGCATTGTATAATATTACTGAGGTATCTAAAGAGCACAGACCGGGCTGTATGGGCTGCCTGTCATCGCAAGACTGCAGTTATTGACAGGCTGTCAATAGACTCGACAGCTGCATTTTTAGATTTTGAATTAATTTAGATTATTGAGCCTGAATATCCACACAAGGTTGTGATCATCAATACACAGTATATCCATAGTTTTAATTTCATTCTGAGAGTGTAGAAATTGAACCAAATGGACGCGTAGTAAGGGTCTATTTGACTGCGTTCTCTAAGAGGAAAAAGTCACACCTGCAATGAACCACGGCCGGCCCCAGGCGCAGAGCGGCGTCCAGGTGCTTGCGTACGTTCTCGGCGAGGGCACAAAGAGAGGAGGGGTCCTTGGGGACCCCCTGGTCCGGCCAGGCGGGGTAGTGGTAGTGTGTGACTGTCCTCTCTGTCGAACATCCTCTCTGAAACTCACAAACACCCCCGCCATCAACACACACTCGATACATTTGCATATTTCACTGTACATACAACTGTGGCAATGACACTTCAACCTTAACCCATTAACTCTCTCAGTGCCACACAACGAGATATCCCGAGTTTTTTCTGAATGCCCTCAGTGCCAAGAACGAAAAATCCCGAGTTAAAAAAAAGAAAGAAAAAATGTTAAAAAATGTTCAGAACCCAAGATATCATTATCTGAAGATTTGCAGCTCCATCCACTCCTTGTTTAACTTATAACTGAAAAAGGCTGTATCTCGCTTCCTAAGCACTTTTTTTTACTTAAAAAAAAAAAAAGATTGCTTGCACAGTATGAACATATTTTTTTATTTCATTGGCACTGAGAGAGTTAAGACTGGGAATGCATCTGTGTCATTTTAGATTTTAGCTATAGCCCTTATTTCATACTTTGGCAATTAAAAAATATATAGATCTGCTATTTTTTCTAAATCGTGACATTTTTTGCAAATCTTTGAATATATATATATATTATTTTTTAAGTGAACGTTTGTAACTCAAATCTTCGCTTCTTGGGGGTCCCTGGAACAACATATTTTGACGGGGATCGGCGGCCAAAAACATATCATTTTGGGCTGTCCTTGACAAGAAGAAGTTTGAGCACCAATGATATACTGTAGCAACAACAGTTTTTCAGAAACATTTTGACATTTGTTGAGACATTTGACATTTACAAATGTGCGCTTAAAAAAATATATATATTCAAAGATTTGCACAAATGTTCACGATTTTTCAAAAAAAATAGCAGATCTACAAGCTCATTAGATTGGCCTAATTTGTTACATTGCTATGAGCTTGTATATCTGCTATTTTTGAATAGCCAAAATAAATCTTAAAATGACACAGACTGGTCTGGGAGGGATAAACTAATGTAGATTTCCCTCTCATTTCAGCGTTTCATACATTTATTGATGATTACAAACGGGGAGCCATTGACACGCCTGGAAATGAATTTTCGCGGACAATCTGAAGCGGCGGAGCGGCAATCCCGTGAAATTACGCTTTTTTCCACGCGACTCGCAGGACAAAGTTTTGATACAGGCAGCTGTAGAAGGCATAGATCGCCTGCCGTTTGCTCGCGGAGCGATTGTGTGTCTGTGTGTTCACGAGGAGCACGGTGTGACCCCGCCGATCCAAGCGAGAACGCAGGCATTGTGTCGCTCCCTGTCTGAAGAGCCCTTAAAGTGTTTGGCCGACACTTGTTTCTGTGTTAAAGGGACATTTCGACGATTTTGCATCAAACCCCTATTTTTATCTAAGTCTAGGACCCATAAACATGATCCTGGTGTGTTTTTTGTGTTTTATCTGTATTTTTTTATTTTTATCCATATCCTCAGAGACTATGAGTCATTTGACTCATAGTCTCTTTATCTCACCTTATTTCCTGACACCCCCACGCAGCCTCCCCTCCCCAAAAGGAAGGGCAGTGCCCCAAAGCATTATGGTCATTGTAGTAATGCAGCAGTCCAGTCAAACCCCAGTCAAACACACAGACTTCTATATTTTTCTGGCCATAGGGTGCAAATTTTAAATTTTGCTACTGTTATCTACTACAAATATTATTAACATTGAGTGACTGTAAGTTCTTCCAGGGGTGAAATGCACCTTTAAAGGGCGTGACACTACAAAAAAAGCTGAGCTGGCTTCAGCTATTTTCAGCGCTCCAATGACGCAGTGAGGTGTCAATCAGTTATGTTTTTGTTTCATCATTTCCACTCCGCTTCTCTCCTCATAATTCCTGCTCTGTTCTGTAAAAGGAAGAAAACCTCTTCTTTAAACTCTATTCTTTAAATAGTTAACCAGTTCCCTGGGCTCCCTTCTAATTTACTCAGTGTGGCTTGAGCAACACTTCAACAGAGTCACTGTTGAAGCAGCAATGAAGCTGACCACGCTTGACTTTTTTTTTATTTATTTTTTTACAAGTGTTAAATAGATCTCTATTCTGATAATGATCATTGCTATAGAGTGTTTGTTCAGTAACAGAGATCTCCCCGTCAGTCCAGCTCTTTAATAAACATTATAGTACAAATGCTAGGCGGGTTATTAATTTCATCCAATCAAGAACCATTATCAGCTTTAATTTTATAGTGCTCCAAATGTGTCAGCTCAGTTTTTTTGTGTCATCACTTCCAATTGAACTTGTTTATCATGTATCCTGTAGGGGAGAACGGAGTACGATGAACCACTTTTTACTTATCCTCTAGGCAAGGCAAAATGAGATGGAAGTAAAATCTACTAAATCTACTAAAACTTCAAGATGTCTTCTATCAATTGAAATAATGAGTGTGCATCTATGACAAAGGGCTGTAAAAATATGGGTTCTCAAAAAAAAAGTGGTCACGCCAAAGCCAATCAGTTGGTTTGACCAATCAATCAGCCGATGACCGATCTCCTGTGTGGGGGTATTTCACTGTAATAGGGGGTGCAACAGGTAAGGGGTAAGTTGATCCTAGTCAAGGGGTAAGTTTAAACTTGAACAAATAATGTATTCACATATCAAAAATAATTTAATAACACTTTTCCCTTTTGCAAATAGTCTATTTGCAGTATTTATTTTCTTAATGGTATTTAAACAATATAAAACCAAAATAAAGTTTGTTGTTCAGAATCTTTTAACATTTGCAATTGTTAATACAATATTGAAAACTTCTCTTAAATGAGTGTATTCATCCAAATGAAAGGTCATATAGCATAATTTGATAAGCAAAGACATAATAAAAAATATGAATAGTGATTAATATTAGGATAATTGGTTCAATTTACCCCCAGGCATTTGGTTCATCTTGCCCCATGGCCACCATTTTGACCTAACCTGGCGAGCTTAAAGGGATACTTCACTTTCACATAAAATAAACATAAAAAATATATATAAAAAAAAAATGAAAGAAGTTATGGCAAAATAAAGGCCCCCTCACACATTAGTAGGACACTCTAATGCGTGAGGGGGCCATGAATTTTCCATAACTTTTTTCATTTATTTTTAATATATTTTTTAAATGTTTCCCCGGCCCTAAAGTGAAGTATCCCTTTAATGCTTCAGGCTAATCTTTAGCTAAATGATTCACATGGTTTTATACATTGAAATGTCACCAACATGCATGATATATAAGTTTAGACCTGGGTACATTTGCTTTAAAATAAAAAGCATTATACCAGAAAAGTAAAAAATTAACTTTGACCAGCAAAAAACACTTTTTTGTGTAGAAATATGCTTATCACTTTGCCCATGTGTCTCTCAACTTCACAGCCGGGTGGCAATGATGGGTGTGTCCTGATTTTAAGGTCACATGACAACTCATGTGTATAGTTTTAAAGATACAGGGGGTGGTTCAACTTACCCAGAGTAAGTTGAACCACCCCGTTCTCCCCTATGTGTTTTTGTTTGTTTGTTTGTTTACAGAAGAACTGGATTATACCTTCTTTAATAGTACACACTCTATCATTTCTGGTGCAGAATGCGTGCTGTGCTCACCTGTCTCAGGTTGATGCTGGTGATGAAATAATGTGGACCTTGCTTGCGGGACAGTGTGGTCACCTGGATGGATCCATGCCAGACCGAGCCTTGTTCCAGAGGCCAGTACTGATCACATAGAATCTACAGGAACAGATCAACATTACAGATCCAGTACTGATCACATAGAATCTACAGGAACACAGCGACATGATAGATTCAACAATGATCACATAGCATCTACAGGAACACATCAACATGATAGATGAGGTTGCAACATGCTATTGGATTTTTCTTTTACAAATTTACCCCAATAAAACAGCACGGACCATAGTAATTGGGATTATTCTATTGATTTGTTTTTCTGATTAATAGAACTAGAGGTTTGGGCCGCTCCGCGGCCCTCACATCTAGTTTGAGTTTGAGTTCCTCTCCCCTCCTCTCTCCTCTCCTCTCCCCTCCTGTCCCCTCTCTCCTCTCCCCTCCTCCCCTCTCCTCCCTCCTCTCCCCTCCTCTCCCCTCCTCTCCTCTCCTCTCCTCTCCTCTCCTCTCCTCTCCTCTCCTCTCCTCTCCTCTCCTCCTCTTTTTTTGGTACTGTGGCTAAAATGTAGTAAGAGATGTAGCCTCCAAACAGTCTGTGGCAAGTTTGGAGACAAGTGGAGTGATCCTGTGCTTGGGAACCCCGGACGAACTTCGGAGGCCTCGTCAATTATAGTAGTAGGATAGGATAGGATAGGATTAACTGTTGCAACCCTATTACAGTGAAATACCCCCACACAGGAGATCGACAGTCATCGGCTGATTGATTGGCCAAACCAACTGATTGGCTTTGGCGATTGGCCAAGCTTTGCGTGACATTTGTGCCACTGAACCAATATAAGCGATGACGCGCACATCATGACTTAATTGTTTTTCAGAGGCATAGTTTACTAATCCAACCTTATCTACAGTGTGAGAAATGTTCTGCTGGACGGTATCTGAATGGAGGACCAAAGCCAAGTGGTGATTGTGCTGTTGTTGCAGTGGAGCACAAGGTGTACTTCTTTGGAGGGGGCCATTTTGACATAGCGACTGAGATAGAGGTCCACGTTTTCAACACAGTGTCTTTACGCTGGAGGAAGTTGACCCTAATGACAACAGGAAGAGAGCGCCACCTTGAGGGTCTCGCCTGGCGTACGGGCCACACAGCTGTGCCAATAGAAAATATCATCTACGTCTGGGGCGGGTGTGGCTTCTATCCAATGACGTACTGCAGCTCGCTTTGTGCATTTGATGTCGACACCCACAGATGGTTCAAACCCAGAGTGTCTGGGACTGCTCCAGAGAGGAGGAGGTTCCACTCAGCCTGTGTCTTGGGGAAGGTCATGTATATCCATGGAGGAATAACCGTGACTATATGCAATGACATCTACAAGTTGGACACCACCACAATGGTCTGGTCTTTAATTAACACCAGAGGTACTCCACCACCTGTTACATACAGTCACTCTGCCACCATCATCGGGACAAAGATGTTTGTATTTGGGGGCCGGGGGGTCGTCTACAACAAGGTCAGAGTGTTTGACACAGAGACCAACTGCTGGCAGAGAACACCTTCTGTACAGCTTCGTCTAGAAGGACGCTGTGATCATTCAGCCTTTGCCTACAATGGCGAGCTGTACATATTTGGTGCTCGCAAAAGTGGTGAACGTCAGACCTTCAATGATCTGTGGGGATTCAATCCAGAGACCCTCTCCTGGAAGAAGGTTGAGGCCAAGGGGAAAGGACCGGCTCCAATGTATAACATGTGCTGTTGCATGGTGGGAGATCGCATCATCCAATTTGGAGGCTTCAACACACCTGATGACCTGTACATCTTAGATTTAAGTCCTAGTCTGAAAACGTTATGCAAGCTAGCTGTTATTCAGTACGTTCTGGAGCAGTCAGAACTCCCACACGACATCAAGTGGGAACTGAGAGCCATGACCAACAGCAACAGGAAAAAATCAGTGCACTAAAAAATCTTCTGTATTTTACAGTGGAATCATTATAAAACAAGAAATGACACAGCCATATTATACCAGCTTGAGCGAAGCTAAATTAAAACCCTTAACTCATTCACTGCCAAGGACGACTATGACAAAACAAAAAATCCAAAGGCCCACACTGGCAAGGACGACTTTGGCGACTTTTTCGTTTTCAGTGATTTTCCACTAGATGGCGCTGTTCTCTATCACCTCAGTGACCATTTTCATTCTCAAGTCACACAGGTCCAGGAGATCACGTGATCCCAAGATTTCCTCCTCCATCCACTTCCCATTTAGCGTATTTGGGAAAACAGCTGTATCTTGAGTTATTTTTTTCCCCTGCATTTTGGCGAGACATGCTACATTCAACAGCCCGTTTTTTTTCTTGCGCCAGCACAGTGAAACCGTCGGGCGATCGATCATACATGGATATAAATATTCTGTGACCAGTTGAAAAGGTAAGAAAAACGTGCATTTTTGACTAGAGATGCTATATTCAACGGCCTGTAACAAGTGAAGGGGGGTCGTGTGAGTTTTCTTTTTTGGGGCAAACACAGCCAGAAATAAGTCTGGCAGTGAATGAGTACTGTCATGACTCTTGCATCTTACTAAACATTACCAAAAACATATTAAAGAGTTCAATGAGAACCACTGAATTATATGAAGTGGTCCTTTAACTAAAACAAACCAAATAACATAAAACTAGAATTGAGGGGATCGTTTTTTGGGGGAGATTTTTTTTTCAGAGCGAAGAATCAGACGGACACTGTCTGAGTTCAGTTATGCCAGGGACAAAGTTTGTGTGACAGTGTGGCACGCACGCACACACACACACACACACACACACACACACACACACACACACACACACACACACACACACACACACACACACACACACACACACACACACACACACACACACACACACACACACACACACACAATGCTTCTGTCTCACTATGTCTTTGTGTCTCAGAGCTGTGACCATGACGATGACGGAGACGTTCTGTTCCCAAAGCATTCTCCAGAAGTCGGCCATGGTGCTGCGTAGGGGACCCTGGGTGCAGATGAAATCTCTCTCTGTGCCTCCTCCCTGAATACACACAAACAATCATCACATTACTCATAATTCCTACTGCCTAGAAATATAATTTAAAGGTAGTGTTATTTTTTGGTTAAAACTAAATGTTTTTTCTTGTAACGCTTTATATTGTGATAGTAATCATTACTATAGTGTTTAGAGTTAACTTGCAGACAAAATTGGAACTGTAACACTATACAATTGAAGCTGATAAATAGGCACTCTCTCCTAATTGGAGGAAATTGGCATCCCACCTGAAGATGTTTACTAAAGAGCTGGAGAGACAGGGACGGGGAGACCTCTGTTATTGAACAAACACTCCATAGCAATTATGATTACTATAAGAATATAGAGCTTTAACCAAAACCAAAAAAGTTGTGTTAAAATGTTACACTCGCACACTGTCTTCACAATAAAAATAGTTTAATGCAGATACAACGTTTCGGTGACCTTCATCAGATCCGAGTGACTGAAACGTATCTGCATTAAACTTTTTTTTTTGTAAGTGAAGGGTGTGCAGGACCTTTTTTGCTCTTCTCAAGCTCCTGTCCATTTCAGTAGATGTGCAAAAGGACTTTCTCTACTACAAAGTTACACTACCTTTAAGAGCCCGTATTCTGGGGCAAACATTTTTGCGAACATAGCCGAACTACAAGCTCACAACGTGTCACATTTGCAACTCGATGTGAGCTTGAACATCGGCCATTATCACCAAAGAGATTTGGGTTGTAGAGGGGAAAAAGGGAGAGGCCCTACCATGGACCCCTGGGGGACCCCGGTCTACTATAAGTACAGTATATATAGGTTTAAGTGGTATGTACTTACAGGCACAAAGCTTGCGTTGATATAGTCCGAGTAAGGCTGGTGGTCTTGAAGTGACAGTCTGACACGACAGTGGTCATCTGAAACCAGAGGGGTTAATTAAAACATGAGTCGCTCCACCAAAATAATGTACTTTCAAATGAAAAAGGTTGACCTCTCCATCATGACGACGCGACACTTGAAAATAGTTTATTTCGAATGAGTTATTTTTATGAGACACTAGGCCTGACCTCGATTATTCGAATAGTCGACTAATCAGTCGAGGGGAGTCTGAGTCGACTGTCAATCTCTTAGTCGAATTATTAAAAAAAAATATATATATCTGTTTTCATTGTTCAACTGAGAGATTGGCCTAATTTGTTACATTAATTAACTAATAGTTTGCCAAAAATAGGATATACATCATGATTTATTGGGAGAAACCAAGCAAGTATATGTTAAATCAGACATAAGCACCTACAGCCCAAATGAAATGTTCCTCTATTGCATAACATCTTTTTTGCATGATTCAACTGAGAGATTGGCAGTCAAATCAGACTGATTCCACTGCCAATCTCTCAGCCGAATCATGCAAAAAATCCTTAGTCGGGGACAGGCCTATGAGACACTAAATCAGGCTTTTGGGCATCACAGGTTGTTCCAAACACACACAATCTCCTGGGCTTTGCATTGATTGGCTATTTAATGTGTACTTACACGGTAAAATGGTGGGATACCTGTTCTTCTCCCTGTTGTGCTCCAGGCTCCCCACCCGGGAGGACAAGTCTTTGCCGACATCATTCAGCTCCTTCAGAGACAGAACAGAGAGTAAAAAGAACGGTCATTTGCATATAGGCGCTTTAAATGAGGCATAAAAAATGATTTTAAAAGCATAAAGGGGCATTTGAAAATGGTGGCTGTCATTGTGCTGCAAGGGTAAAGTTCCTGCCCACCACTGTGGAGACTGCGGTCAGTGGTGGAAAGTAACAAAGTACATTTACTTAAGTACAATTTTGAGGTATTTGTACTTTACTTGAGTATTTCCAATTTCCAATACTTTTACTTCTAGGCCTACTCCACTACATCTCAGAGGATAATGTTGTACTTTTACTCCACTACAATTATTTGAAAACTTTAGTTCCTAGTTACTTTTCAGATATAAATTATGATATAATGAAACATACATTAAAGGTTTAATGACATTCACTTTTACACCACATTCAAAGTCTTTGTCCTGGTCCTTCAAAAGTGTACAAAAAGTTTTAAGTGAAAATTCCATTCCAGTGATCCACTGTAGGTGTTTTTGTCTCACATTTCTAAAGCCTTTTCAACTGCAATGAAAAAAGAAATCTTTGCCTGCGGGTGTCGCTGGTGAGGGATTTTGCCTGTCAATCATCGCCTCTGCTCCGCCCCCCCCCAAAGGAAAGGATAGGGGAGGGGAGGGGTGAGGAGGAGAGTGGGCGGGATTAATCGACAGTGACCTCACTGTCGAAGGGCCAAGCTCAGATTACTTTTCAGCCTAATTATTCAGAAAACCCCAGACCACAGAAAATCCACTGAATGTTCAAAGTTCAATTTTTTTTGGTGTAATTGAGGTCATAAAACCCCCCAAAAAACATAAAAAATAAAAAAAGTGAAAATGAATGTCATGATACCTTTAACAACTTCAGCCTATCTTATACCTAGGCTATTTGAAAATAGCAGATCTACAAGCTCACAACGTTGTGATTATATATATGATATTTTTAAATATTTAGTACTTTTACTTTTGGTACTTTAAGTACATTTTGATGCCAATACTTTGGTACTTTTACTCAAGTAAATTTAGAATTTTGGACTTTTACTTGTAACAGAGTATTTTCTTATTGCAGTATTGGTACTTTTACTTAAGTAAAGAATTTAAGTACTTTTTCCACCACTGAGTCTGCGGTTCGAATCCTCCTTGGTTGAGGAGGCAGCACAGGAGGGCAATCCCTGTCACTGCTACTAGCGACTCGGGGTCGGGATGCCAGCTTGTTCAGCAGGGAGCCAAACTGGGAGTGTTGCCTTTTTGCTTACTAGAAATTGTTGGGGAACAGGTTAATTTGCATCAAAAAGGGCAACTGATGCAAAGTAGCATCAGTTGCACCAGATATCCACCAGATATGTGAACCGTTTCCCCCTGGCTACCATCAGACTGATGAACAACGCGGAGCACCACCTGTCAGCAGGCTGTCCTGAATGAGACAGGCCACCACGCAGCCAGGATTATGTTTCTGTGCCACTTTTGAGCTGGTTATACAGCAGATTTGGATTCAGCACCCTGTATTACACCTAAAAAAACATATATGCCCTAAATGAACATGATTTGCCTTCAGCACTTTAAATAAGCACATTTTCTGACCCCCAGGGGTCCTTGAGGGAGTTCCAGGGGGTCCCCAGCTAAATGATGGATAGTGAGGAACCAAGACCCAGAGTTACAGACCCACAGGGTCTGTAACTCTGGGTCTGTAACTCTGAGAGTGTACAAATGGAACCAAATGGACCCTAACGGGTCCATTTGGTTCCATTTGTACACTCTCAGAGTTAAATTAACATTGATTTTACAATAAAAATTGGGGTCCCAGAGATAGAAATGCCATTAAATGGTCCGTAGCCTAATGCATGTCAAACTGGGGGTCCTTGAAATGAAAATAGTTGAGAATCACTGCTAGAGCCGTGAAAATCTTCTCTTATGGGGGGAGCCTGGCATATCTTTTCAAATAGGGGTCCGCGGGCTAATAAGTGTCAAGTTAGGGGTCCTTGACATGAAAACGTTTGAGAAACACTGGTCTAACACACCTTGTTTCTAAAACACTAAGCTTTAGGAATGCACTGAACAAACATTACCTCAAACTCCTGCTTGAAACCCCTGTTGTCGCTGGCAGCCTGCGACTGACAGTGCAGCTGGAATTGCTGTAGGATGTGTGTTCTTGATAAAGGTTGTACCCTGAAAGAGATCATTTATTTATTATATATATATATCTCTGCTGTCGGGCAGAAACCAGCTATGTCAAAATATGAACTTTTCAGGAAATAAAAAAAAGTAAAACATGTTTTTTAGAACAACACAATACTGCCTCATCAAAGTTGGTATGGTGACTTTATACATTGTCAGACACTTGAATGTGTCCTTATCATCACTTTATCCAAATACGTTTTTGACCAGTGATATGGATGTTTTTTTCTGTCTGACTTTTCTGTCTGTCATTCTGATCAATGCACAGGTGGTTTGACTTTGAACAGTTTTAACCCATTAAGACCTGAGGCTGATAAAAAAAAAAAGATCTTCTAAATCCTAAGTATTCTGAAAAAAAACATATGTTGGTACAGTGTTCAAAACCTTTTCATGTTAGGGACCCCCAAAATTATATGTATTGCCGCGGACCCCCATCTCAAAATATTTTGTTCCAGGGACCCCGAGAAGCAAAGATTTTAGTAAGAAATGTTCGGTTTGAAAAAATATATATGCAAAGATTTGCACGAATTTTCATGATTCTTCAAAAAATAGCAGATCTACAAGCTCATAGCGCGGCACTCGGTGCCGCGCTATGAGCTTGTATATCTGCTATTTTTGAATAGCCAAAGAAATCTTAAGTGACACATGTCTTAATGGGTTAAGGATCCAATGGAGTTAGGAGGTTTAGTCAGAAGCATTTTTTTACACTTTGCATTGGTTCAATATTTGTAAAAACTCACACACACAGACGTAAAGGGTGTTAAATAGCACTGACTTATAAATCTTATAAATATATTATTATATTATAGGCAATAACAAGACTGGTTCACACGCACCCTGTGGCTTGTAAGACTATAACATGGAATCATCATTCTGAACATCAGACAGTAGATCCAGTAAAGCCATGTTGTCAAGATGAAATGTGGAGTTGCAATTCCTTACCTCATAATTCCTTTGAAGTGCTTCTGAATTTATCAAAAGAAATCATTGATATATTCCCACTAGAAGAGAGATGGGATGATTAGACATGACATGAAGACGTGTTGCATAAGTAATAAGTAAATAAAGTAATAAAATATATAAAAATATATACTAAAAGCTCAAACACTACATGTGTTAACTGTTTATAGCACTATGTGCATCTGGTTTTGTTGTCAACCCCCCCCCCCCCCCCAATAGTTAAAAATCAAATGTTGCCTCCTCAACAGAGCTATGTGACACCAAACAATTGCAATAAGTCTTTGACATTTTCTTTTTTCTTTGAACTGCAATTAGTGGAAGCTTGTAGCACCTGTACACGTGGTATGACAATAAAGTTGAAGACATAACAATGACATAAACAGATGTGCTACATACATGATTAATACACAATTATCACTCTTGAGGCATTTATTTACCAGCCCTGTGTAGTTGTTTTGTTTAGCAGCCTACAGCTGTCCAAACAAATAATGCAATTAAATATACACAAATTATAGTCCATCCTGACTTGCACATTCCATTGCTATATTACATAATACTATATTATAAACCATATATGAGGCTATTTTAACACTAACCAATTTTCAATACTTTTACTTCACTACATCTCAGAGGCAAATATTGTGCTTTTACTCTATTACAATTATTTGAAAACTTTAGTTAGTTACTAGTTACTAGATTATGATTATTTTTTACAAAACATACTTTAACCACTTCATCCCTATACACTTAAGCTATTTGAAAATAGCTTATCTATAAGCTCACAACATGTCACACAGTGATGTGTTGTAAGCTTGTAGATCAGCTATTTTCAAAGCAGTTTTATATATTTCGAAACTTGTGAAATGGCTAAATGAGTACTTTTACTTTCAGTACTTTAAGTATATTTTGATGCCAATACTTTTACTCAAGTTCATTTTGAATACTGGACTTTCATTTGTAACAGAGTATTTCTACATTGTGGTATTGGTACTTTTACTACAAAGTACAAAATGTGAGTATTTCTACCACCACTTCCTACAGAACATAAACTGCTCAAACTAGTTCTAACTTCCTACCTAGCAACAGCACAAAAGGAACCGATACTAAACAAAGACCCCAGCTTTACTAGGCCTACTGACTACTGTACTTTAATTTGATCCATACCTTGTTTGTTGTATTCCTTTAAGTCAGTGTCAGGATATAGACTGAGGCTAAACACAGTCATAAATCATTTTATAAAACTGTCTGCTAACAATAATGATCTCTCTCTCTCTCTCTCTCTCTCTCTCTCTCTCTCTCTCAGGTGCAGGTGGGCGGAGACTTGAGCTGGATTTATACCTCGTCATACGACGGTGTCGCGTGCCAAAAATAGCAGACCTACAAGCTCTTGCTTGCTGTGGGCTTGTAGATCTGTTTTTGACACGCGACACCGTCTTACGACGAGGTATAAGTGCAGCATATTTCCGTAGGGGGTGCAGCTAATATGTAAATAGAGTTGCCAGCCATTGGCTGAGCATGTTAATTATTATAGTCAGACAGACAGACAGACAGACAGACAGACAGACAGACAGACAGACAGACAGACAGACAGACAGACAGACAGACAGTTCTTTCACATTCTAAAATACAAACCTTTTTTTGGCCAGTCATTTTGTCATTTAACTTCAACATCAGTTTATGAACAATACGAATAAGATAGAAAGTATTAGCAGAAATATGTATCATCAAAACAAATATCAAATAAACACATACATGGTGTGACAGTGTTCCACAGTCTCTTGTGTTAATATTATTATTATTATTATTATTATTATTATTATTATTATTATTATTATTATTATTATTATTATAAATAATAATAATTATTATTATTATTATTAATAATAATAATAAAACATATCAAATAGCAGCAGCTATATATCCTTACAGAGTATGGGAATTGGAATGTAATCTACAGCCATCAACAGATGTCGCCATCTAGTGGTCAAATTGAATTGAATGATTGATTGGATACCTTATTAGTTAGAAATATAAACAGTATGAGTCATACATTAAGGCTAAAAGGATACAAAAATAAAGTCCCGGGGACTTTTTTTTTCCATTGTGGTCATATGTATTCAATTCATCAACATAGCATTAAAATAACACAATAATACATATCATCAATACATATAAAACACTATGTACAATGGAGAATAACAGAATAAGTACAGTAGATAATACAAAGTAAGTGGAGTAGGGGTGCAACAATTAATCAAATAATCTATTTAATTAATAATAGAATAATAATGTATAATCTATCATTTAATTTAAAATAATAATGTATTCATAATCAGTTTGTTTTAATTGTGTTAATAATTATACAGAAAAGTTATGCATAAAGTATCCAGTGAAATGATCACCTCATATCTTTCCAGAGATATCAGATTCCACATTGTAGGCCCTGACATAGAACTGACCTTAAAGGAGCACTTCACACATTTTCAACCATATCTTCATATAATTGGTCCTCACCATAAGCTCATTATAAGATGCCGCCATTTCTGTCAAGTCTCTCTGTCTCAGAGGAGGGCTGTGGACAGTTCAGAAACCTGCCTACCAGTGACATCATCGATGGGGAATCCAAGCTAATAGCAACTACGGCCTTTCTCTTCCTGGAACGTTAGCATACTGAAATATAAGCCATTGTTCTTGCAAATATTTCCCTTTGCATCAAATCTCTTTGATGAAAATAATAGCAGATCTATAAGCTATTTTCAGAGAATAGTCACCATCATAGTCACCCCATAATAGGGATGGGTTCAAATTAATTGTGAAACGGTCACATCCTACTAGAATGTCACTGACTGAGGTGTGTGGGTCACTACATGGCTTTGTATTTAGGGTTAAGGAGGTTCATAGAAAACGGATGACCAGGATTATCATGACTATTTTCAGTAACTTACGGCAGGGGTTTTCAACAGGTGGTCCGTGGACCACTGGTGGGTGGTCGGAGGTCAAGAAAGTCCACAGAAAAGGGAATTAGAATCTCAAGAAGGGGAAGTGTGCCGGATTGCCTGATTGAGTCATCATTATCAGGACAAAAACGCTGATATAAAACTGCATTCCCTTCTGTTTTCTACCTTGTTTTTGTTATTTATTGTGTTGTGTTGTTTCTTTTTGTGTTTTTATTCTGCGGGCTGAGGAGAGGTTTCAGCACCAGAGACAGTGCAGGTACTGGGGCAAGTAGCGGAAGGAAGGTATGTGCCTGTTTTCATCCTCATTCAACTTGATATGATGACACCTGGGGTCTGATTGCCAGAGTGGTGACAGCCTGGTCTGATCAGCCCAGCCCTATAAATGTTTGCTGAACATCTCGTCAGATGAGACTCACTCTCTTAGACGCAGGCTCAGGCGGTAAGCAAAAACACACTCCAACATTTGTCCTTGTATGGCTTCATTGGCTTGTTAAGACTGAATAAGACTAATTATGGCTTATGGCTAGGCACCATAGGGCACTTCATGGACTAGAAAACTGTTATACCCCAATCCGGGGGGAGTTTGTTATTGTTTTCCCCTACCTACCTTTGTTAAAGTTTCCACGCAATTAAAGACTGCTCACACCTTGTATAGCACTTTGGTTGGCTTTGTCATTTTGAATATGCTTTATAAATCAACGTTGAGTTGAAATGTGCCCATATGATCGCATGTGCCTGCTCACTCATAAGATGCAAATCAGTATATCAGTTAACATGAGTTTAATGGAAGGATGGATAAAGTAAGAGAATGGAACCTTTTTTTTGTGTTGCTCTGGACCACTAGCATATTTCTGTTAAATAATGCCTGGGCTTGATATAATTTGTTGCACATAATACTGTGTATGATCTTTATTTCAGAACCGTGGGTCCATATAAAAGAAGACGGCACATAATATAAAAAAAGACTGCAGTAAATACATACAATACAAAAGAAAACAAAACAGATCACTCGAGCGCATGTCTTGACCGGTCATCCATATAAACGTTAAACAACATAGGGGATAAAATCCCACCCTGGCGGACCCCATTACTGACATAGAATGGTTCAGTATAGAAATGCAATTGCCCAATTTTACCTGAAACATCTGACGGGCATACCAAAAGACTAGTATTCTTACTAAGTATTTTGGAACACCTCTCATCAATTTAATAACTTTATATGATTAACTCTATCAAATGCTCTAGAAGCATCAATAAAACACAAAAGTAGGTATTCTTCAACTATTTTAAGGCATACATAAATCAGTGCTACGCTATCTGTGCTACATTCTAATTCCCATACTCTGTAAGGACATAATATATAGCTGCTGCTATTTGATATGTTTCTTTTTTTAAATTATTATTGAACCCAAACTGATTATCAGTAGTGAGAACACGCATCTCCAGCCTAGTTAGGAGGATTCTTTCCAATATTTTAGACAAGACACTGGCATGGTATCGTGCAACGAATTAAATCAAGCCCTTAACAGTCATTATTTAATAGCAAGCTTTTTCTCCCACACCACCCCTATTAATTCTAATACTTTCTTACATTTGATGGACTTAATATCATTGTCTCCGCCAGGCCGAAGGCATTAGGCGAGAGAGTATGTTTTGCACCCTGTCCGTCCGTCCGTCCGTCCGTCCGTCCTTCTGTCTGTGAACAGCAGACAGAAGGGACCGTTGGCCTGATCGCAGCGTAACTTTGCACACACACTCCCTGGATGCCAATTCCGAACCTCTGCCCCAATTTTTTCACATGGGCCAGTTATAGCGCCACCAGGAGGCCGATTCTACCTGACCTGTCGGAGACCTGTGCTCAGAGGAGGACTTTTTCTAGTTTAAACATATTTTGATATGTTTAACAAAGGAATTTTATTCATGTACCAGTATTTACATTTTAAAACATTAACCCTTGGACCACCAGCAGGCCTAATTATGCCATGAACCACAAGTAGTCTGTGGACTACTGGTTGAGAAACAGTGGGATGCATAGCAAGTGTTACCAAAGCACTATTAGCCCATCTCCACCCAACACAACAGTGGTCCCCAGGTTCCCCCCCCTGTAAATCTGCCTGTAAATCTACACTAGGCAATCTGACAAAGTTATGTTGGTAGACTGCAGGCCCTTGGTTGCACAATCAGAAACACTAAACAGGTTTGCAAAGACGATGAGAAGGTAAACAAACTTCTTTGTTTGTATCTGAGACAACAATGTGTTATTTAGCTTCTGTGCAAGTGTGCCCCTCTCCCATCTCGCTACAGTATACTCACAGTCAGATACCGTCTGTTGACTCTGTGCCCTCTTTATACTGTACCTGGCAGGTAAAACCGGTTTTGCCGACTTGCCTGCCCCCCCATTTGAAAACAAAGGCGACTGTGGTTGGCTACATCAACAGAAATTTGCAAGCACTGTGTGCCGTTCCCACAGTATGGACACGGTGGTGATTGGCTGCCCGTCTGATGGGCAGCCAATAGAGGGGCAGTCAATGTATCTATTGTTGTCGGAGGAACAGATTATTATTATTATTATTTTTTTACACCGCCGTCTTTCAGCAGCTATGCAGGACAAGAGCTCAATTGGCCGGGCAACTGCCCGAGTTGCCCAGCGCTGGCTAAGCTTCTGGTGGTGGTCCCTGGTTCACAATCAGTTGAAAACCCTTGACTTACGGTATGCACTACCTTGGTAACTTTAGCAGTTGAATAGCCATTTCAATTAAATCATTTCATTAAACAAAGTCCTTTGAAACTTTAATAACAAAATTAAAAGTACCATTTGCCAGTTTGACACTGTTGAATGTATTCCCTTACAAACCTCTCTAATAACACTGTGTATTGTAGGCCTACAGTATATAATACTCGGGAAACAATCACAGCTCTTGTGTTTAACAGAACCATGACACTAGCTCCTGACATCCTGCATGGTGGTGAATGCTCTCAAAATTAAATCTGACTTTTTATCGAAGCTAAACATTTTCCAAGTTCTTCTCTGATCTTCTCGAGTTCCTCGATGGTTTGCGTACACTGCCTTGCAGACTTTTCAAAGCGAGCAGCGTCTTGTTTGGTGGACCCGGTGGTTCCAGAGAGAGTTCTGTTCATGTTGTAGACAGCAGCCATAGCGTTCATGCTGTGCCTGGCAACGGCCTGCACAGTGGCACCGGGATGGAACAAGTCGCAGATCGTTTTAATGACTTCCAGCTCTTTCACAAGCGGGTGGATCGTTTGCTGGAACTCTTGAACAATCGTGACTTTTTTCTCAACCTGGCTGGCTTCAGCAGCTTCAGCTCGCAGATCGAGCGGAGCTGCGACGGCACGAATCGCACCGGCCGCTAAATGTGCGCCGCACAGCGCGCCGAATGCACCACCCAGTGCACCGCCTGCTGCACCGACCGCATCACCAAAGATAGCGCCAAATGCGCCCCCCGTTACGCAGCCAGCGGGGCCCCATACCGCAAAACCTAGTGTGGTGTAGTAGTACCATTCCACTGAGCCACCTGACGCTATAAGTGCACCCCCAGTTACGCCACCCACAGCACCTACAGCTGCGCCCCCCGCCGCACCACCAACTACACTACCAAAAACACCCTGAATCGCACCCACTGCACCGATACCGTCGAGAATTTTGTCACAAGCTGCCGCCACAACTCCGCCACAGGCCCCGCCCATTGCACCGGTAAGCGCGCCGACGCCTGCGCCCAGCACTCCACCTCCTACTGCCACACACAAGCCGAGCAGCTTTTTGCCCGTCTGAGTTTTGGGACCGACAGCCAACTCTCTGAACTTATCGGCAGTCGCTTGAAGACGGTCTTTGTCGCGAATGAAGAGCGCGATAAAGGACGTGGCGCTTTCTATGAGTTTTCCCTGCAGGACGGCGTGAGACAGACTGGAGTCCTGAGTTTCCATAATCCATGAACTCTAAGGCCTTTACAGAGGTACAGTAGTTGTAGTTGTGGCGGATGCCGGATGGTGTTCCAGGGAGTAACGTCTGCAGTTTCAACTCTGTGGTCCCATTGTATCAGCATGTGTACACAAAGAGACAAACAACACAAATTACGTAAATGATTTGGTTTGGCCCAACTTACAACACCAAAATGAGAACAGAGAATGAGAACAGAAACATGCTTCAATATATCATTGTTGTTCGGGCAGAAACCGCTACGAATGTCATAAGCATGGAGAGTTTCCTACAAGTTAGGCCAACAAAGCTTGGTTTAAATCCTGTGTGTGTGTGTGTGTGTGTGTGTGTGTGTGTGTGTGTGTGTGTGTGTGTGTGTGTGTGTGTGTGTGTGTGTGTGTGTGTGTGTGTGTGTGTGTGTGTGTGTGTGTGTGTGTGTGTGTGTGTGTGTGTGTGTGTGTGTGTGTGTGTGTGTGTGTATTTTAATACACCAACACCACTATAATGACAATTTATATTGTCACAGTACATGCTTTGTTGTTGTTGTATCCATAAATACATTATATACTGCCAAAGACATGTACAGTACAGTAACATCTGCTTGTATAATCCTTGAGTATATAGTCTATACAATAAAAAAAGAAAGGGGAAGACAAATCATACCTTACATCTGGATGCACATGCTGGTGGTGATAGTCTCTGAAGCCAGACTATCCCTTCCACAATCTTTGAATGCTGTAGAGGAGGAAGCATTAGATCTGAGAACCAACGTTTCCAGATTTCATGAGAGAATCAAGCAACCAGTTCTTCGAAAGCAACTATAGGGAGATAAATAAATGGATGAAAAAGGGCTACCTGCTATTTTCAAAACGAGCCCAAAAAACCCCACAACCCGTCACTTCTAATATCTGCAAGCGACTTTACAGAAAAACAAGTTGCTTATGACAAGCTGATATGGCAACACTACTTGAACTCTGTAGAGAGGCGGAAGCGTTCATAAATGGTGGGAACCAACTGGTCCGTCTGGAGAGACTACTGTTGACACGCCAGGTGCATTCTTTCTATGTGGAATGTGTGTCCTGCAGCATCATTCTTAACCGCTTGAACTCCAGCATCCATATATTCTGGGGGGAGCACTTGTGTCGAGGTTAAAAAGTATATTATGCTAAAGTAGCCGACTACGCCACCTGGGGGCTATGGAGCCCAGGACTCCACTTAAGACCACACAATAGATAACACCAAGTTAACAGGTTCTTGTAAACCCGGGGTTGAGCACTGAGCAGAGTTATAGAATCACCAAACCAAGGGTAAAATTTAAACAGGCTTTTATATAATTAAACCGAAAACATGACATCAAATAATACATCCCAAACCCAGCTCCAATA
Source organism: Gymnoscopelus braueri (assembly GCF_963280865.1). Taxonomy (NCBI): domain Eukaryota; kingdom Metazoa; phylum Chordata; class Actinopteri; order Myctophiformes; family Myctophidae; genus Gymnoscopelus; species Gymnoscopelus braueri. Next base: position 6,468,405 of record NC_137614.1, read on the forward strand.
GTCCTTCGGACAGGCTGTCCACCAGTCCATAATGTCCCATTTCACGGGCAGTCAGTCCTTCTGTTCCCCCTTGAGGGATCAAAGGACATCTCATTCATCTCGTTTCCCTTAAAGTATGGCCTCCTATATATATATATATATATATATATATATATATATATATATATATATATACACTTAGCAAGACACTGCACACACTGACACTGCACTCAATATTAAGAACCCGTAGGCACTAAGATTAAAATACTGCAAGTCTGTCCACACAAGGCCAAGAAAGCTTAAAAATGACTAATTAAATACAATAGGCTAAACTGTCCGGTTAAGGGTTGCAAAATCACTAAACTAAAATGTAAAACAGTCGAGGCAGTGGCCATCCAACTGGCAACAAGAGAGGGTACTTATCTCGAAAGAGGGGTAAGTCTCAACTTAAGCCCTCTCCTGCTTTTTACTCCCTTCCCCTCTGCTCCACTACGTCACCATGGCCGTTGGTCCTACACCTGGACTTTGATGCTGTGCTTCAGGATCGGCTGGTCGGTTCTCTCTCGAACCTTCCCTCCACTGCCGTCTTCTCTCAGCCACCCCACAGTCGGACAGGGCACATCCCGCCTGGTGCCAAACAGCCATTTTCCCAGCTGGGGTGTCCCTGTGCTCGATCCCCCGACTCCGGCCCCCGTCCATGGCCGCTCTCCTTCCTTCCAGCCAGGTCTCCGTCCTCGGCACTCTGTTCCTCTCCACACAGCTCTCTCCTCTCTGCACTGCAGTCTGCTTTTTAACCCATTTTGAGTGGGAACCCCTATTTGTAACTATACCTTTCAAGACGAAAACCCCTTTTGGGGTTCCTGTTTTTCAGAAAACTTAGGTCAGGATTTAGAAGGCGTTTTTGGAATCGGCCTCAGGTCTAAATGGGTTAAAGGCTGTATGCCCAGGTGCACCCAATCTCGCAGGTGCAGGTCCTTTCTCAATCAAAAGTTCAATCAGTCAGTAACATTAACTCTATGCACACTGCAAAACCGACCCCATCACACATTAGCCAAAACATTTAGCCGACTCAGGTCAAATTTATTAAGATCTGCGAACAGTTTCCTCCTCCAGGTCCTCAGTACCAAGCTATACACCATTAGGGGAAGCGGGCCTTCTGCTCGACAGCACCGCGCCTGCATGTGGAATAGCCTTACGATTTAAGAGCACAGCAGACCCTGGACTCTTTTAAAACAGGCCTAAAAACAAAAAAAATCGCAAGGCCTTTTCGTGTTGAATTGTTGGGTAAAAAACGTTTTGTGCTTCACATTTTCTAAACCCTGCTTTTAACCTTCTATGATTGATTATTTGTCTTAAGCATGTACCACTCTGAGTTTCCCTGTGAATGCAAAACAAATAAAATGTATTATTACTATTAATTATTAAGTCCATGGTTTAAGGTTAAGCACGCACGCACGCACGCACGCAAGCACGCACGCTCGTGTTAAACCATAGACTTAGCAAAGTGTGAGTGTGTCCATGTCCAGGGATAATAATCTCACAAACCACTTGACCGATCAGCACCCAATATCTTGTGCACGGCACCAGTAGTTACTTCTACTGTTACTTAAGACAAGTTGACACTTGAACCCCTGCATGCCTATTCTGGGAGGAACATTCAGCTAAAATAGCTGCTTTACAAGATCAAAATGTGGCACGTTGTGACGCGAAAAAAGTGGTCCGAGCACAGATGTAACTCGAAGCCCGTTTTACTAAGACTATAAGAAGGGATTAAATAACAGTACTTCTAACAACACTGAGCTCATATCCCTAATGAAAATATCACAAAAACATTGGATCATTCTCTGGGATTTCTGGAAGCGATTCAATTTGGATTTAGATTCGATTTTAGTCATTTCATTTTTCACACTAGGTTACACTTTTCATTTTTGTGAATGCATTGATTAATTTGAAGACAAAATGGATGATGATTCAGCCTGTTCCAGATTTCCTCAGAACATGAAAAAAGGAATATATTTTGCTGCCATTCACAAAGTCTCTAGTAATGTTCCGTGTATTCTCCCTGCCAAAACTATTATAATAGTTTGCATATTATTAGATACGCTTCTTTATGGCAAACAGGAGGTCAAATGTTTGTCCTGTGATAGTCAGCTAAGTGTGTGTGTGTGTGTGTGTGTGTGTGTGTGTGTGTGTGTGTGTGTGTGTGTGTGTGTGTGTGTGTGTGTGTGTGTGTGTGTGTGTGTGTGTGTGTGTGTGTGTGTGTGTGTGTGTGTGTGTGTGTGTGTGTGTGTGTGTGTGTGTGTGTGTGTGTGTGTGTGTGCGCAATGTCCCCACAAGCATAGTAGAATGCTTTTTGTGGTTAAAGATGATTTGGGGAGTTGGGTTTACAATTAGGAAAATATTCTGGTCAGGATTAGACATTTAGAGGTTATGTTTAGGGGTTAGGGTTATGGTTAATGCCTTAATTAGACTCGAGTTGCGTGCTGGTGTCGTGCACTTCTGTCCTAAAATGTTGCTGTCCTCACAAGTATAGTAATACAAACGGATGTGTGTGTGTGACATTATAGGTACACGCCTACAGTCATATCAGGAAATTACATAATGTCATTTGGGGGCATGTTGTTGCTCAGCAAGCGGTTTGTTGGAGTTGGAGTTGAGACCGGCACTGCTCACACTTTGATCTATTGAACCAGGTCAGGTGAGTGACTGCGTCTTACTCTTATGACTTCATATTAATTCACAAGACAGGGTACTGTAGTATAATGTGTATTTTAGATTTGAAATTAATTACAAGGTAAAAGTTCATATCCCAATAAATGACCAAAAGCAATAGTAGGCACGTACTGAAACTGAAACGAAAATGCATTTTCTGTTTTATAAAGAGCTGGAGAGACAAGGAGACTCCTTTTACTGAACAAACACTCTATAGCAATGAGTACTATCAGAATATAGCGCTATTTAACACTTATTTTAACCAAAGAAAATCACTTACCCTACCTTTTAAGTTATATTATTCTTAAAGGAGTAGTTCACCCAAAACAATTACTTATTTTCTATCATTTACACACCCAATGAAGCCTTGAATTCATGGAGATTTTTTTGTTTTTGTCGCATTCCTGAGCCAATACTTGAAATGCAGGTCAATTGAGTCTCCTATTCACTAATGCGACAAAAACAAAAAACTGTCCATGAATTCAAAACTTCATGGGGTGTGTAATTGATTTTGGTTGAACTCCTCCTTTAAAAGTTAACTTAAGGGCTACATTGGTCTTTTTTTGGAATGTCAGAGGGTTGTATACAATACCTTCCTCCCATGTGGTTCATGTCAGGCCATGTTTGTACACACAGGAGATTGAGATATGACCATGGGGGCCCCTCAGGAAAGAGAGAAAACACATTCCAAATAGAGGAAATAAGAAGGGTGAAAAGGACAGCGAGGCAGCTGCAGGGCATTTTGTGTGAAGTACTTACTTTAAGGTTTTCATGTAAAAAGCATTATTGTTTTTGTGCACTGTTTCAGTGGTCCGTTATTCTCTTGACAGACTTGTTGGGCTCACACTGTTGCCAGATTTTGTGAGAGAAATAAGCAACCAGGTCTATGACAACAAGCCCAAAAGAAGCGACGAGGCTACATGAGCACTTTAAACCTACGGTATATACATAGGCTATTTGAAAATAGCTGATCTACCAGCTCACAACGCGTCTCATCCGCGACGCCTTGTGAGCTTGTACTGTAGATCTGCTATTTTCAAAAAGATCTTGAAAAGAAAATATTTGGAATATATTAGATTATTTTTGCAGAAGGGGGTCTGCCGAGAAATACATTCATTTGGGCGTCCTTGATGTGCAAATATTTGAGAACTGCAACTATCAATATTTACAAGGAACTTGTAAATACTTCTAGTAACTGCAGAAAGTTGTTTTTGTAAGCAGAAATGGCAACACTGGTTGGGCTAACACAGTTTTCAAAGGCTTCTCTCTAACACAGGCTGTGCTGGCAGATTCATTATGGTTTCAGTGAAGGCGTGTGTACACACAGGCCCCATTAGGCCAGACTACAGGGGCTGTGACAACGTATACTGTATGTTGGTTTGTTTACTGTTGAGTGAGAAAACAACTGTGAGCTCAAACGTAAACTCTTACAGATGGAGAAACCACCTCGACCAACGCTGTTTGACTTCCACAGAGTCTCCATGATCACGTATTTCACCGACAACTGGGACAATCTGCAGAACTTCAAAGCCAGACCAGATGACATTCTGATCGCTACTTATCCAAAAGCAGGTGATGTGTTTGTAAATATATTTTTTTAAATATGAAGTGAAAAGGGTAAAAAGAAAAAAAAGGGTTGTCATATGGTTTTGAGTATTCAGTAGGGGTCTCCCCTGGCGAGTAAAAACTGAAAATTCCTTTTCAGGTCGGGATACCAATTTGATCCAATCAGGAGAGAGGACCCCGCAACGACAATTGATCAGCTTCAATTTCATAGAGTTCCAGTTCATCATCACTTTCAATTTCACTTGTTTATCCTGTAGCCTGGGTTCTCTCTCCTGATTGGATCAAATAGATATCCTGGCCTGACCATGTATTTTATGTTTGCTATAGACATATATTATCATATATTGACACATGTTAAATTCAGTGGTGGAAAGTAACTAAGTACATGTACTCAAGTACAATTTTGAGGTATTTGTACTTTACTTGAGGGCGGTTTCAGACTGGATCCGTTTGAATCGAAGCGTTCCCGAGTACGCTTGGCTTCTCCCAGCTGGTCAGCATTCACACTGGCCAAAATCCTTTCGTACTCGACCATTTAATTTAGCAGTAATGGTAAATATGTGCCTCATGGGGGCGCTGTTGACTATGGGGCTTTGGAAGAGAGAATGTCATTCTCAGAAGAAAAGTCACTCTAGAGTGAATAATAAAGTTTGACTGTGTTCCTGACGATGTCTTGAGTTATAATAACAACAGATCAACAATACACAACCAAAGCAGTGTGTGCACTGGTCTTTGAAACCTCGAAATGTAACGTCGTCTGTTAATATGATATTGGCGTCACGGACGCATCCTTGGTATGACGTCACGGACTAACCCTTGGTGTATTTATCCTTATAAATACGTTCGCCACACATGTGTTTTTTGTTTATTATTTTTCACGGCTCGTGCTACTCAAACACTAGCGGGATTATTATTTCTTGTCAACATTCAAGTAGAACAATGAGAAGGTATAACCCAGCTAAAATAATGCGTCATAACAAATATAAAAATGATATATGATTAGCAGTCCAGTCTGTCCACTTCCTTCTCTTGGTATGGATGGATTCACACTGCCGCGTTCCGTTCCCGACTCCGCAGCAATCGGACCCGAGACTACCTCCCCAGGTGGTTTCGAGTACGGTACGGTGATGCGTTACGGGGAACGGTTCGCTACGTTCACACTACCACAACATCTGCCATGTGGTCTGGAGTGCGCACCCGGGACCCGAGTGTGAAACGGCTCTGAGTATTACCAATTTCCAATACTTTTACTTCTACTCCACTACATCTCAGAGGCAAATATTGTACTTTTACTCCACTTAAATTATTTGAAAACTTTAGTTACTAATTACTTTGCAGATATAAATGATTAGATTATTAAACATACATTAACCACTTTAGTCCTATTTTATACCTAGGCTATTTGAAAATAGCCGTTATACAAGCTCACAACGCATCGCGACACGTTGTGAGCTTGTAGATCTGCTATTTTCAAACATTTCAGTACTTTTACTTTTAGTACATTAAGTACATTTTGATACCAATACTTTTGTACTTTTGCTCAAGTGAATTTCGGACTTTTACTTGTAACATAGTACTTCTACATTGCAGTATTGATACTTTTACTTAAGTAAAACATTTGAGTACTTCTTCCGCCACTGATAGTATTCTAAATATTACATCTTTGACTTTCAGGAACCACATGGGTCTCTTATATCCTTGACCTTCTACATTTTGGACAGACATCTCCAGAACGCCAGACGTCCAAACCTATCCATGAGAGAGTCCCCTTCCTGGAGATCTATGCGCCTCCTTTCCCTCCAGGTTGGAACAAAAGATCATATTCATACAGGGGCGTCATTTGGGGTTCCAGGGGACGGCTTTCACATTTAACCACTTAAACCCCAGCAGGAACATTTTCTGCGAAAGCTTTCCACACAATAACAGAAAACAGAAAAGACACTATGTAGAGCTCAACCATGTGGGGATTAAGTAGTTGACCACAAATTCAGTTCTTTGATGCATATTTTCTCCACCTTTTTTTGGGGGGGTTGGCGGTGAGTGCACCTTAATCCACACTCTCCAGCTACGGTACATGTGACATACTGTATGTGACACAGGTTATAGACACGATTCCCCTTGTCCGAAACATTACATTCATTAACAACTTTAAAAACATGGCATCCACATTTATTCCTTGTACGTTTGTCTGAATTGACTCCTCTGTATTCATACACATACAGTAGGATCACTCACTGGTCTTCAACTCTAAGCACAGAATTTTAACTTCTTTTCAATCTAACTGCAATTGTCTCCAAACAGCAATAAATGGTACATTCATGTGTTTTTAAATGTGAAAAGAAGACTACAAATGCACAGTAAAAATCTATTTTGTACCCTGGAAAGGTCAAAATGTATTTGATCCCATATACAGTACATACTGTATACAGAGGGCCAAAATTATGTTTGTCTATTTTTGTATTTTGAAATGTGCATTTTTCTGCTTGGGGTCTTCAAAGGAACCGAGCTGGCAGATAAGCTGCCAACTTCCCCTCGCCTCATCAAAACCCACCTGCCAGTCCAGCTTGTGCCCAAGTCCTTCTGGGAGCAAAACTGCAGGGTACAGTATTTTGTAACATCACTGTCATCAGTTCAAATCAAATGTCATGATCGCGACAACCCTACCTCCAACTAGTGTTGATTTTGACAGCACATTTTGATTCAGTTTTAGTCATAGTCTTTTGAATCAAATTCCTTTCAGTTTTAGTCACATTTTCGTCACCTGAAATGTTTTACTGTTAGTCTAGTTTTAGTCGACTAAATACCATAAGATTATAGTCGACTAAATCTACAGTTGATTTAGTCGACTACAGTTGATTTAGTCGATCACATTTAGTCGATCACAACACGTCGCGCTGCGACGCGTTGTGAGCTTGTAGATCTGCTATTTTCAGAGTGCAACACCAGAGCGCAACCAAGCATAAAATGACTTAGTTAGTTAGTTCTACTGGATCTCTTCTCCTCTAGTCCCTCACTAACATTTTAGTCTAGTTTTTATTTGCTGATGAAATTGTCAATATATTTAGTCTTAGCTTTAGTCATCTTAGTTTTGATTAGTTTTGATTCAGTTTTCGTCAGTGAAAAAAGGTAGTCGACGAAATCAACACTGCCTCCAACTGCTAAACTACAAAGTGTAAACGTTCTTTCTCTTTGTATAGGTGGTCTATGTGGGTCGGAATGCCAAAGACAACGCGGTGTCCTTTTATCACTTTGATCGTATGAACATGCTCCAACCAGAGCCAGGAGACTGGGACAGCTTTCTGAACAGATTCATGGAGGGAAAGAGTGAGTGAGTGCCATGAAATAAAGTACCTGAATGTGTAACAGAGTGTCAGGAGTGTTGGCCAGGAGTGATTTGTGACAGAAGGGTACCAGCAGGAGTGAGAGGGAAGATGTATAAGACAGTAGCCATGCTCCACAGCTCGGAAATGGTGTCACCGACGAAAAAACAAGAGGCGGAGGTGGAGGTGGCAAAATTGAGTACGTCAGTACGCTAAGATTCTCATAATTGGGAGTGACAAGGCTGGACAAGATCAGAAATGACTACATTAGAGAGTCAGCCCAGGTTAGAAGGTTTGGGGATAAAGCAAGAGAGGCGAGGTTGAGATGGTTTGGGCATGTGCAGAGGAGGGATGACGAGGGGTACATTGCACCTGGCACCTTCCTACCTCTATGACTGCCTGCCTAGATATGTTCCAAACCGCCCCCTCGGGTCTTCAAGTGCTGACCTGCAGCTGCTTGAGGTGCCTACATTGACATATAAAAAACACTGTGAAGCAGCATTCTGCTTCTACGGACCAACAGCGTGGAATAAACTCCCATTACACCTAAGACAGGCAGCTTGTGGATAGCTTTAAAGCACAGCTCAAGACCTACTTCTTCACTCTTGCTTTTAGTTGATTTTTTTTTGTTGATTTATAAATCTCTGTGTTAGGGTTAGGGTTAGGTTATCCATGACCTCACTGTATTGCCTGATTCACTGCCTTTTGCTATTATTGTGTCTATGTGGGTGTATTCTACTATAGCTTTAGTTATCCATATGTGTTGTGCTCTTGTTTCAGTGGTGTTTGGATCTTGGTATGACCACGTAAACGGCTGGTGGGAGAAGCAACAGACTCACTCTAAACTCCACTACATGTTCTATGAAGATCTGATTGAGGTGAGTGAGTGAGTGATTTGTTTTCTCACCTACAGAAGTCAAAGAATCTGCACACAGCACCTTCAATCACGTTATGCAATAGGACCAACATACAAACTGTTTTAACCCATTAAGACCCGAGGCTGATTCTACAAATGCCTTCTAAATCAGTAGTTCTCAGTTCTTTTTCATAATTCAAAATTGTACATTGGCTATATTTGAATGGCCATCGCACAAATCTAAAATGACACAGTTTACTTTCCCAGTTTTAACGGCATAATGCTTAATAATGCTGCTATTCCTTGATTATTACCTTATATTTTCCTTGTTGTTGAATACAGTATGTGTTTATTATTATTGTTATTGTTGACTGTTTGTGTTGACAGGATACTGGAGCAGAGATAGACAGACTGTGCTCCTTTCTGGGGTTGTCTCCATCGGCTGAGGAGAAGGAGAGAGTCACAACAGGATCCCAGTTTGACAACATGAAGAAGGATAAAATGGCCAACTACTCCACCGTCACAGTTATGGATTTTACTGTGTCCCCCTTCATGAGGAAAGGTACAGTGATCCATCCCGTGTATAACAACCCTTTCTAAAGGGCCGTTCACACTGAGCCCTATACCTATAACAATAACTATAACTATATCTATATCGTTCGCAGTTGTAATTTCTTCATAGCTGGTGTGAACTCTGCCATTGAACGATTTGTAAAACTATAGTTTTATAGTTATAGTGCTCAGTGTGAACTATAATCTGTGTTCAAAATATCAATGTTCATCATGCATCAATATCTGTTAAAATCATCCCCTGTAGATTCAGCTTAATACTGTATACTGTATCATCACTGTTGGGTGGCAGCCTTGTATCTCTACATTTTGTGTTTGATTTTAAAGATCAACACACTTCTCACTGCGTATATATCAAAATTAGCGAAAATAGCAGATCTACAAGCCCGTTGCTACACAACATGTTGTGGACCTGTAGATTTAGTACCTTTTTGAAGATTTTTTTTGGAGAATGTTTTTCCACTTATACTGTAGGGACACCAGGTTGAAAGTGGTTAACCAATGAAACATATTGGAGCAGGGGTCTTCAACAGGGGGTCCGGGACCCCTAGGGGTTCCTCAGAGTTACTACAGGGGGTCCGCCAAATCTTTTGTGTGATATGATTTTTTATCTTTATATGTATATTTTTTTACATTAACCACTTGAACCACTTTTGTTTGTTATTGTTTCTCATTATGTATGTATTTTATATGTTGTTATCAGGGCGTCCTTGAAAAAGAGAGCTTGCTCTCAATGGGCTTCCCTGAATAAATAAAGGAAAAAGAAAGAAAAGAGAGAACCCTAGCATCCCTTTTCTGAGGAGAACTTAAGCCAAAAATAGCATACATATTTTTGGCAAAGAGTTAAAGGTGTGTAGAGGGAAAAAAGAGCAGCAAAAGTTTATCTGAAACACAATGTTATACAATATAGAGGGGGTCCCTGGTTCATCCCTCTCGCAGCCAGGGGGTCCTTGGCCTGAAAACGTTGAAGACCCCTGTATTAGAGCTTGTGACTAAATCACATAACTCAATTTTTTTTTCTTTTCATGAAAATGAACAGTTCTGTTTTTTATATCTTTGTATTTGTGATTCCCCAGGAAAGGTTGGCGACTGGAAGAACCATTTCACCGAGGCCCAGAGTCAACACTTTGATGAAGATTACAAGACAAAGATGAAGAAGAATCCCACTCTACGATTCCGTACTGAACTTTAGAGGCGTTTGGCCAGGGTTTGCAATGGTGGGTTAAGCCAGTGGCTTTGATTGATTGAATACTTTATTAACAGTTTGCAAATACAGTACAGTGTTACGATCATCCGATGGTGCTAAAAGGATAACACAAAAAGCCCTGAGGGCTTATTTTCATTGTGGTCCTGTGTTCAATTCAGTTCTCAACCTGTGGATCGGCTATTTTCACAATGTTTATCGGTGGAACCGAATCAAACTAAATTTAATGCCTCAACTCCTACATTCCAAGTGCTTATCAGGGCGGGGGGTCCCCAGTTCAAACATGATTTTTTTTGGGGGTCACGGCCTGAAAAGGTTGAGAACCACTGGGTCAATATACCTGTATGATCCATTGCTACCATTACAATTACTACCTGGCTATTTCAAGGCATTTACCTGTGCTGCCAAAAAGCCAAAGCATGTACAGTATTGTAAACTGCATGTGACAATGAAAACCTTGGACTGGGTCTGTCATGATAGACATATCATAAATGACTTGGACTATAGCCTATGGTCCAATACAAGCACTGAGGAATTGCATTGAACAATCACAAGCACATTGTTTTTTGGAGCCAAGGAAGAATGATTTCAAAGTCGGTGCTCAGCTTCAATCGCAATAATGGTAGAACCGCAATCCACGCCTGAAATCTTGATGTAGTCATATTTGAACAGCCTCATTAACACAATTACAAAGTCATCCTTCTGTTGCCTTAACAATATATCAAGGACGGACTTGTGTCTCAGCAGGATTTGGACACATTTGTCCATGCATTCATCTTCAGTAGACTTGACTACTGTAATGTCTTTACAGCCAGTCTTACTAAAAATATCAATATTCAGAACGCTGCCGCTCTAGTCCTTACTAATAACCACGAAAGTGAATTATATCACTCCAGTTCTCAGGTTTTTACGCTGGCACAAACTCTCAGAAAACTGCAGTTGCAACTTTGTATCAGTTTTATTTTATTCTATACTCTGTTTTTAATTGTAATTCAATTCCAATGTATTTTTTTAATAATATTTTGCACTTTGTCTTAACAGTCTTAATGTTTCGTGTAAAGTATTTTGTCATTGAAATGTGCTCTACAAATAAACACCCTCAACCAAGGAGAGAGGTTTATGTTGTTAATGTTATTAAAGGATCCCCATTTGAGACACATGAATGAGCCTCTAGTCTTCATGGGGTCCTGAACAAAGCAAATACAATACAGACAAGTACAAATACAAATATAAAAGTTAAAACAAGTGCTTAGTAGTTATTGGCATAACTACTAAATAAAGGAGAAAAAGGGGCTAAAGAAATATTGGCTACTCTACATAAAAACCTTTAAAATAAAAAGTGCATTCTACAATACCTGCTCAATGTTAAAGGACCACAGCGTCATAGTCGTCATAGTCTCTAGCATCGAGCCTATATCACCCTCTAGTGTTTATAAGGTGAAAACCATATAAAGTAACAGAGGCTTCTCTGCTATGAAGTATAGCTATGTTTGTTGATGCTAATGCTGTTACTGTATAAAGATATGTCACAGACTGTAGAATACGACCTAGATATTCTCATCATCTTTAGGATGTTTGGGTGGTGGACTTGATGTAGCTTATGAAACAGCAGATTAGAGTGAATGGAGAGGCTAACTGGGGGTCAATTATCCTTTTATCTCACCATAAAGCACTAGAGATGAGGACATTGTTGAAATTGTACTCTGTTCTCAAACTTTTTCAAGTCAAGGACCCCCAAATTGATACATATTTGGCCACGGACCCCCCCATCTGAAAATGTTTTGTGCCAGGGACCCCTGAGAAAAGATTTATGTAAAAAAACAACAAAAAAACAACAACCTTGCAGTGTGGCAGTGCCGTGAGCTTGTTTATCTGCTATTTTTGAATAGCCAACATAGAAAAACTCTCCATGTTAGTTTAAACAAACACAGCTAAAACACCACACAGTGTAACTATGACTAAAGATTAGATAAACATTTACAGTTGGGTATTTGCATGAATGTGGTGTTATGGTTACTGAGCATGTAAATCTCTCTCATGCCCTGTTCAACTGTTAATATAGGCAGTTGTAACATTCGTCCTCACAAAATAAATGGTTGTTTTATAGTTATAAGAGGTTACATTTAAGAAAAATATTCATAGTTGGGGTTTAAAGATTATCTATTTAGAGGTTAGGCCTTGGAGTACTGTATGCCTGATTCATTCTTATATAACTCAGGCTTTAGGTTTATAGCAGTGGTTTTCAACCAGTGGTCCGGGGACCACCAGTGGTCCTTGAGGGAGGGAGTACCAGGGGGTCCCCAGAGAAATTAGTTAACATAGCGTCACAATCCTTTTTAACCACTTAGCTTTGGCTATTTTTGAAAAACCTTGAAAAAGTGTGCATATCTTTGAATATTTATATTTTTTTAAAGCGAAAATGTACTGATATCTTTGCTTCTGGGGGTCCGCGGCCAAATGAATATCAATTTAGGGGTCCTTGGCATGAAAAAGGTTGAAAACCACTGGTTTATAGGGTTAGAAATGGCAAAAAAGTGTGAGGTCCTCACAAGCAGTGATGGAAGAAGTACACTGATGTTTTACTTAAGTAAAAGTATCAATACTGCAATGTACTATACTCTGTTACAAACAGAAGTCCTGTATTCGAAATGTACTCGAGTAAAAGTACAAAAGTATTGGCATCAAAATATACTTAAATGCCCTACTTGATCAAACTACAGCGTCACACAAAAGCATCAAAAGTAGCAGATCTACAAGTTAGTAAACACACGTTTTATTTTGAGCTTGTAGATCTGCTACTTTTGCTATTTTTGAATTTGAATTTGTATAAGCCTAACTCAGAGAGTGTACAAATACAAAAACATTTGAGCACTCTCTGAGTTACCGACCAGTTGACACCTCAGGGACCCTCATGGGTGTCCCCGGACTCCCCCACTATGAGAAACACTGCTCTACATTATGCAAAGGTTAAAATGTCATTTAGATAGCATGTTATTTTATATATATATATATACAGTATATATATATATATATATATATATATATATTATTTTTTTTGGATAGTTTAAACTTTTACTGCACTGCACATACAGGGTACATCTCACAGACAAATACAGTGGGTTTTTTTTAAACAAAAGAAATGGATGGCTGCCTGGGTTCAATGGCAGTGGCTCAAAACAGGTGCTCTTCAGTGAAACAGGTATAAGCATAGAAGCAAAGGGACCCAAAGTTCTACTGTGTTTTTTTTTGTTTTTACCCCGGGGGCCGTCTACTTTCTACTAGAATACTTCCCACACTCTTTTGTTTGTTTACACAGAGCATCAGGTTAACAGAGGACAGAGAGGGAGGCCTAGTAAGAGATTGTTATGATTGGAGTGTGCGTGCGTGCGTGAGTGCGTGTGTGCGTGCGTGTGTGAGTGTGTGTGTGTGTGTGTGCGTGTGCGTGAGTGTGTGCGTGTGTGTGCGTGTGTGTAACTATAAAAAATAAATGGTTGTTTTATAGTTACATGGTTACATTTAGGAAAAAGATAAAGCAAGGACAGGGGCCCATTGGTTAGTTTTCTGGGCCCCTGTCCTTGCTTTATGATATGATGTTTATGGTATGTTATTCACATAGTCATAGGGCCTACATGTTATTTCAATGCTTCACCAATGTTCCATGGCCATTATCAAAAGGATAAAATATACTACCTACCTACCTTAAATAATAACTAAATATTGCATAATGCATTGACTTGTAATGTTGACATAATGTTGAAAAGCTGTATTCTGTATTATCTGCTCCAAGTGCGTCCAAGGTGCGTTGTCCCATGGTAAAATGACTTTAGGCCTATGCCAGATTGCTGTGCTGAGGGATATGGAGGATATGGAGTTGTGCATCTTTATCATATAACTGACTGGCATCATGGAGCAGGACTGGCTTTGGAAAGAGAACCCATGGAAAATAACATTTAATAATCATTGTTATTGAACAGAACAAAATTGAGACTAGTAAACATAGGAGTGCAACCATCTTTAAATCTCCCTCACGTGTGAGATTCATTGGCTTTCATCCAAAACGACACCTGCTTTAACCCATTGACTGCCAATCGCGTAGATCTACGCAAACCTATTTAAAGCCGCCAACTTTTAAAAAATAATAATTTTGACCCAAAGACCAAGGAGATATGATTTTTCGAAGATCTAGACTCCTATCCACTTCCTTGTTAACTTAAAACTTAAAAATTCTGTATCTCAGCTCCTGAGTACTTTCAATGAAAAATCTCTGGCAGTGGGCAAACACAGCCAGAAATAATTCAGGCAGTGAATTAATAGAAAAAATAAACATATAAGCAGTGGTAGAAAGTAACTAAGTACATTTACTGATAAGTACCATACTTAAAGGTCTCCACCCCTTTATTAAACAGAAAATGCATTTTTCACAAGTGAAATTGGAAGTGATGACACTAAGAATTGAGCAGACACAATTAGAACTGGAACACTATAAAAATGAAGCTGATAAATGAGTACTTTCTCCTGATTGGCTGAGATTTTGTCACCTACCTGAAAATGTATTTTCTGTTTATTAAAGAGCTGGAGAGACGGGGAGACTCCTGTTACTGAACAAACACTCTAAAGCAATGATTACTATCACAATATAGAGCTTTAACCTTTTAACAAAAAAAAATTGTTTTAACCTAAGAATATCACTTACCCTACCTTTAAGTACAGTTTTGAGGTACTTTTACTTTACTGGAATATATATATATATTTTTATAAGCCTACTTTTACTTCTACTTAATGAAATGGAAGGGAAAGAATAGCAGGCAACAGAATAAACAGCAGAGAGTGAAAGAAGAGATGTTTTAGAGAGACAGCAGCACTGAGTGTTTATAAGTTAGTTAGTGAAGGCTCCTGTAAAACCAGTATAACAAAGATTTACCTTTAGCACAGCAGCAGCAAAAGTACTTTGCACCACAGGGACATTCTTTCATAATTAGTACTTTTACTTTTGGTACAGTATATGATGCCAATACTTTTACTCAAGTACATTTTGAATTCTGGACTTTTACTTGTAACAGAGTCTACATTTCTACATGTCTGTCTTCCCTATTAAACTTTGGCTAATTGAAAATTGCCGAGCTACAAGCTCACAATGCCTCGCAACGCCATGCATTGTGAGCTTGTAGATCTGCTATTTCCAAAATATTATTTTATACATTTCATACATTTGAAAAGTTGTGAAATGGGACATTCTGCATAATGAGTAGGCTATTTTTACTTTTGGTACTTTAAGTACATTTTGATACCAATACTTTTGTACTTTTACTCAAGTAAATCATGAATTCCGGACTTTTACTTGTAAGAGAGTATTTCTACATAGCAGTATCGATACTTTTATTTAAGTAAAATTAAAAAAAAGTGAGTACTTTTACCACCGCTGTATGTATTCTAACACGAAATGCCACGCCTCTCCATTATTCTCCAGCGGTCAACCTACGCCACCCTATGGCGAAGACACGTCACAACAACAACCATTAAAACTCACAACATCGACCTCGGATCAACAGTCAGCTGTAGATCCATTCATTCTGAGGAAGATACGACACAACACTAGGTACACAGACTCAACCGAAACCACTTCTCTGCTCTTCTGCTCTGCTTCTGCTTTCTATGTGGAACCTGCTGTCAATACTGTGGATTACATTAGTGTAAAAGGAAGTAAAAGGAACGGCATGTTGTGAGACTGATCGCAGCAACACAACTTTGTGTCAGAACTACAAGCAGTTCTTCCGGGGAATCGGTTAAAAAACAGCATATTTTTGTGTGTCAACAAACAATCAAACATCATCAGCCACAACGGGACACAATAATAACTCTGAGTGGACTTTAAGCCCTGCCCTGCGGTCTCTTAATGTTCTCCTCTACACAATCACAATCATACAAGAAGAAGGAGGTAATCCACGGTAAAAGTGAAACAGAAAGTGTTCCAATCCAGATGAACAAACCAGAGGAGACAACAGCAGAGAAACGCTTCCTGATCAACGACACCAACAGTCTAAGAGACATTTATCTGTCTTATAGCGACAAACAGAAGAACTCGGCCACCATGAGTTCTTCTTTCGACACACCGAACAAGGTACAGTAAAACGTGCTTTTATGTCGTTAACATCTTTGATCTTGTCACTGGAAGATCGAGCCTCAGACAGTGACTGCACCGATGGTAGCACCTGAAACACGACTGCCCTACCATCACGGTCATGGCGCTACTTGTTCTTCTTTTCTGAAATTTTACATTTACAACCAGTACAGCTACATAAACGTTCAGATTTCAAATATAAAGTGCTGACCCCCCAGCCACTGATGTTACAAGTTAAAGCGCACGTGTCTAAGTACCCGAATCTTCCGTATTGTTCAATTAAAAGATTTTTAATCCGATCGCCGGCCACTTTCTCCGAATTTTCTCCATATGCTTTCAACCACGCGCCCCTATCGGTTGGGAGGTGTATTGCACCCGGATACTAATGACAGAAAAACTAAAAATAGCCGCCGATTAGATTAAAAAGCTTTTTATTGAACAATACGGAATATTCGGGTACTTAGACAAGTGCGCTTTAACTTGTAACATCCGTGACCGTGGGGTCAGCACTTTATATTTGAAATCTTAACGTTTATGTAGATGTACTGATTGTAAATGTAAACATTTCAAAAACAGGAACAAGTAGCGCCATGACGCTCGTGACAGACGAGTGTCATGTTAGCCTTGGATTCAAGACTAACATAGATGTATTTAATCGAGTCTGACTTTTACTTTCGTATAATATGCTATCAATGCAAATGTCAAAATCGATCATACATCTATGATAGCCTTGATCCAAGGCTAGACTTTAGCCCTGTATTATAGTTATGTTGTTTGCATTTTGTCACTGCAGAAGATCAGTCACTGAGTTGCATGAGTTATGTCGTTTGCCTCAGGCTTTGTTTGTTTACCTACAGTAGTAGTATGTCAGATTTGAACAATGTATTCAACATTACAATGACTTGAAGGTTGATGTAGCCCAGTGGTTCTCAACCTTTTCAGGCCGTGAACCCCCACAATAATCAGATTTGAACTGGGGACAACCCCACCCTGATAAGCACTTGGAATTGTAGGAGTTGAGGCATTACATTTTGGTTGACTCAGTTCCACAGATTTATGTTGTGGGAATTGTGAGATCGTAGCTCAGCTATTTACATTTTCATATAATATTTGCCGATTGACAAAGTCCTTAAATTGTCTCTTCACTGTCATCTGGGGACCACCCCCAAAATCATCGGGACCCCCCCCCCCCTTCGCGGCATGCTGCAAGCTTGTAGATCTGCTATTTTTGAACAGCCGCAACGCTAAAATCTAAGACATTTTTGGAAATGTTGGCGGAAACAAAATGTTTAAATCTTTTAAAATGTTCACCTATAAATGACCAAAAAAAGTGGTTTGACAGGTGTGTGTGTGTGTGTGTGTGTGTGTGTGTGTGTGTGTGTGTGTGTGTGTGTGTGTGTGTGTGTGTGTGTGTGTGTGTGTGTGTGTGTGTGTGTGTGTGTGTGTGTGTGTGTGCGCATGTTGTATGCAGTGGTGTAAAGTAACTTAAGTACATTTACTCAAGTACTGTACTTAAGTACCAGTATTTTTTACATTACTGGAGAATTTTCAATACTTTTACTTCTACTCCACTACATCTCAGAGGCAAACATTCTACTTTTACTCCACTACAATTATTTGAAAACTTTAGTTACTTTGCAGATATAAATTATATATTACAATTATATTATTATAAATTATAATATTATATTATATAACATGAATTAACCACTTTTAGCCCCATTTTATACCTAGGCTATTTGAAAATAGCAGATCTACAAGCTCACAACGCGTCATCGTGACGCGTTGTGAACTTGTAGATCTGCTATTTTCAAACACTTTGTACTTTGACTTTTGGTACTTTAAGTATATTTTGATGCCAATACTTTTGTACTTTTACTCAAGTAACATTTTGAACACAGGCCTTTTTTACTTGTAACAGAGTATTTTTATGCTGTGGTATTAAGTAAAATATCTTGAGTACTTCTTCCACCACTGGTTGTATGCACTGGTGTTATGTTATGATGTTATGATGAAATGTACTGGAGCCTTTTAACTAAACCACTGCTTTCACCTCCCATAGAGAGTCGAGCAGAGCTCTGGGTCTTCTGGTGACAACAAGAGGCCAAGTGACAGCTCTGTGCCGTCTTCATCATCTTCATCTTCTGCTGTTAAGGTACCGTCTTCATCATCTTCATCTTCATCTTCTGCTGTTAAGGTAAAGATGGCTTACATTCCCTTTGTTGGGATTAAACATACCAGGGGGTCCTTGGGGAGGTTCCTCAGCTAAATTTGTTAATACAGCAGCAT
The DNA here is from genome assembly GCF_963280865.1 of Gymnoscopelus braueri. Classification (NCBI taxonomy): domain Eukaryota; kingdom Metazoa; phylum Chordata; class Actinopteri; order Myctophiformes; family Myctophidae; genus Gymnoscopelus; species Gymnoscopelus braueri. The sequence goes on from NC_137614.1 coordinate 6,487,019, forward strand.
CACAATCATTTGAACCACTTTATCCATTTGGCTATTCAAAAATAGCAGATCTACAAGCTCGACAGCGCGACACTTTGTGCCTCGCTGTCGAGCTTGTAGATCTGCTATTTTTGAAAATTTCAGAAAAATATCGAAAATTTCAGAAAAATGTGGAATAGTCTTGAATTTCTTGTAAAGGACAAGTTAGTTTTTTTTACAACCAAGGTTTATGTTTTAGCTTGTAATTAAAGTAAATAAAAGATGAGTGTTAAAAAAAAATCATTTTCTGCTTTCCATAGTTTTAGCAATTTACGCGATCTTTTTTACAGTGGGCGGGGGCATTCGGGCAGGTGGCTAAATATGTCTTTTTTTTTTTACACAATAAAAAAGGTCCCGTGGTCTTTGATGGCCAGATGTGAGTTATTGGGGGCTAGAAGAGCTACTGTAAATAATAGTAAAGAAATCGCCGGGTTATTGTGTAAAAAAAAGACATATTTAGCCACCTGCCCGCATGCTAGCCTGGTAAACCCTCCCTCCGGAAATCTAATTTCTATTTGATTCCAGGAATCAAATAGAAATTAGATTTCCGGAGGGAGGGTTTACCAGGCTACCCGCATGCCCCCACCCACTGTAAAAAAAGATCGCGAAAATTGCTAAAACTATAGAAAGCAGTAAATGGGGGAAAAAAAATTAACACCCGTCTTTTATTTACTTTAATTACAAGCTAAAACATAAACCTTGGTTGTAAAAAAACAAAGTTGTCCTCTTCAAATCTTCTCTTCTGGGGGTCCCTGGCACAAAACATTTTCAGATGGGGGTCCTCGGACAAATGCATATCATTTTGGGGGCCCTCCTTGACATGAAAAAGTTTGAGAACCACTGGTCGAAAAGAATCGATCCACAAGCTATAACAAGGTAGCTTGTTATAGCTTCTGTTTTTTAGGAAAGCAACACTGCATACCGTGGAGTTGTAATGAGGCCTCAGGCTATAACTACATTAAATGTACTTTCGCTTTCACTTTTGTGCCACTGCAGTCTGCCAGGATGGTGGCATCATCACAGAGAACCATTAGGTAGAGTTATTCTGATACCGATACTCAGTGGTGGAAAAAGTACTCAAATTCTTAACTTAAGTAAAAGTACCAATACTGCACTATAAAAAATACTCTGTTACAAGTTGTAAAAGTCCAGAATTCAAAATTGACTTGAGTAAAAGTACACAAGTATTGGCATCAAAATGTACTTAAAGTACCAAAAGTAAAAGTACTAAATATTAGAAAATAGCAGATCTACAAGCTCACAACGCATTGCAATGCGACGCGTTGTGAGCTTGTAGATCGGCTATTTTCAAATAGCCTAGGTATAAAATAGGGCAAAAGTGGTAAATGTATGTTTTATAATGTAATCATTTATATCTGAAAAGTAACTAGTAACTAAAGTTTTCAAATAATTGTAGTGGAGTAAAAGTGCAATATTTGCCTCCGAGATGTAGTGGAGTAGAAGTAAAAGTATTGGAAATTGAAAATACTTAAGTAAAGTACAAATACCTCAAAATTGTACTCAAGTACAGTACTTAAGTAAATGTACTTAGTTACTTTCCACCACTCCCGATACTACCAGTATCGGGGAAAGCTGCCGATACTGCCTAAAATGCTGGTATCGGTCTGTCAGTCTAGGCCATTTTACATTATTATTAATTTCATCATGCGTCTCGCTAGCCAATCACAGCGCGTCTGCGAAGTTTGAAGTTAATTTCATCATGTGTCTCGCTAGCCAATCACAGCACGTCCTGCAGAGCTTAGCCTATGGGCGTGTTTTCCACAGCATGGCGTCACAGCGAAAGAAAAACTTTCACCACGGATGGGTCCTAAACCCTCTTATAGGAGCGGTTGCACCGCTCAAAAATCCTCTCTTATGGGGGTCCTTGAGGCATATCTTTTCAAATGCGGGTCCGCGGACATGAAACTGTTTGAGAAGCACTGGTCTGTGCCATTCCCATACCATGTCATTTATTACATGATGATTATGTCATTTACAGTCATCAATTATTTAGTATTTTGAATGCTTCAGTTGCACTACTGTTTTATACTCTTACTGAACAATTTACATTATTATTTTACTAACTTGTAGCTGCAATTTTTATTTACTCCTAGATCAGTGGATCTCAAACTTTTTTTTATTTCAAGGACCCCCATAATTGAGAGAGTGTACAAATGGAACCAAATGGACCCGTAGGTTCCATTTGGTTAATTTGGGGGGGTGGCAGTCTGACGGGCGTAGGAACAAGCGGGGGTTGCACTCTCGTGAAACCAGAACTGGATTAGCATCAGTGTTGCCAGATTTTGCGTGAGAAAAAAGCAACCAGGTCTATGAAAACAAGCCCAAAAGAAGCGACTAGGCCACTTTAAACGTATGTATTGGCGATTTTCAAAAGAAAATCTTGAAACATTTTTAACAACAAATGGGGGTCCCTGGCCCCAAATATTTTTAGAGGGGGGGGGGTACGTGGACAAATGCATATTAATTTGGGGGTCCTTGACATGAAAATCTTTGAGAACCACTGGTTTTAACAACATTATGAAACCAAAAATATTTATAAGCGACTTTACAGAAAAACAAGCCCAAAGTCGCTCATAATAAGCCGACATGGCAATACTGATTAGCATCTTTGGGGACCCCTGGTCACCGAAGCTCTGGTGACACACCACACCACACCACACCACACCACACCACACCCAAAGATCAAATATCAAAGGCTGGATAACCTGTCCATCCAAGCAGGAAAGCCCTGTATATACATTTCCACAGACCACCAAAGTGCTGCCACTCCTATGCACTTGACTGCAAACAATAATGCAACACAGTAAAAGTAGCCATAGGCCTAATACCAAAGTTACATGCAAAAATATGTAATATATATCAGAACATCGGCCTGGCGTTCGTTAGAAATGAAGTTTTAATCATGTGACCGACCTTCATGACATACAATTCAGAGGGTCTCTGTAACTCCATCTTGTACTGGAGAGGGATTTTAGCATCGGTGCGATTGTCACTGGTGAACACTTTATCCCTTTCAACCCGGGAACGCATCTCTGTCATTTTAGATTTTTTTGTCTATTAAAGCGGCATCGCTTTAAAATATATATATTCAAAGATTTGCCAAAACCGTCACGATATAAAAATGCCCTACTTGATCATACTACAGCATCACACAAAAGCATCAAAAGTAGCAGATCTACAAGCTTGAAACGCAGCACATTTTGAGCTTGTAGATCTGCTAAGTTTTGATGCTTTTGAATACAGTTCTGTTTGGACAGGTTTCCAACTCGACAGATACGATATTCTGTATATCGTTGCTGTCGGGTGGAAACCTGGTAGGTCAAAAAAACGTTACTCTTTTTATCATTTAAAAACATTTTAAAATAGTGAAAATGCAACGTGTTGTGAGCTTGTGGTGTGTGTGCTCGTCTCACACTCTCATGCACACGCTCCGCCCGCGACAACAGTTGAAAGGTGTGGTTAACCGACAGGACAACTAGCCTGGTAAACCTGCTACTTTTGATAATTTTTTTGTGACGCTGTGCAGTGGGGTAAAGTAACCAAGTACATTTACTTAAGTACTGTACTTAAGTAAAAGTTTTAGGTATTTACTTTACTTGAGTATTTACAATTTCCAATACTTTTACTTCTACTCCACTACATCTCAGAGGCAAATATTGTACTTTTACTCCACTACAATTATTTGAAAATGTAGTTACTAGTTACTTTTCAGATACAAATTATGATATTATGAAACATACACCAACCACTTTAGCACTATTTTGTACCTAGGCTATTTGAAAATAGCCGATCTACAAGCTCACAACGTGTCGCATCGCGACGCGTTGTGAGCGTGTAGATCTGTTATTTTCAAACATTTTAGTACTTTTACTTTTGGTACTTTAAGTACATTTTGATGCCAATACTTTATTACTTTTGTACTTTTACTCCAGTAAATTTTGAATTCTGGACTTTTACTTGTAACAGAGTATTTCTATATTGCAGTATTGGTACTTTTACTTGAGTAAAGAATTTTTGTACTTTTTCCACCACTGACGCTGTGGTATGATCAAGGCGTTCATTTACGAAAAAAAACCCACAAAAAGTTGGAATATGGACTACAGCAACGACATATTGACTTAATGTTTCTAATAGTAATGAATAAAACGATTGCACCAACAAGAATAAAATAGGCTGGTGCTCCGACTTGAGTCTGCTGATCTCGTGCACTGAATGTTTCCATGGTTACGTGGCTTACAGTGGATGGCCTGGTGTTTACTCGGTTGTCTTGTCTGTGTACAGTATTTACATGAGACGCTCCTCATGTAAATACTGTACACAGACAGACAATGTGACCTTGTGGGTCCAAATTAGAATGTAGGCGTTTCTTTTGTCACTTCCTGTGAGAAAAGTCTGTGCTCTGCGTTCACCTCTAGTGTTTGTTTTCATCTGGTTTGGATGAGAGACTTTGCCTTTTCAGCTGACACACAAAAAAAACACTTTGTTGGACACACAGCCTTATGGTGCGTTCACACGGGCAGATTAAAAGATACATGCTACCATTTATTTTCAATGGAAACCAGCGACATGAAGATAGAAAGATACATCCGACGTCTGTAGCTGTAGCTCTAGAGACAAAGATACGAAGCTACAAATTCAAGTTGAGCTGGGTTCAACTTCCAGATACAACAGATACAACTGTAGCTCCGATGTCCGCACGTTTGATGACGTCAGCGACAGCGTTGAGCAACACAGATACAAAGCGTCAAAGTTGCGGTGTATTTTTGTATCTTTTAATCTGCCCGTGTGAACACACCATTACAGCAGCTCTGCTTGATTTATACGTCAATATATCATAAATTATATAATAAACATCATACAGTATATTGTCTTCACACCACGTTTTGAGTTTGCAGATCTGCTACTTCTACGTGACGCTGTAGTATGATCAAGTAATGTGTTAATTTGCGAAAAAACACAAAGTTTAAACATGGAGATAAGAGGTTTCTTTAAAAAAATATATGGGTATTGTAATCTTTCAGCATTATCGTTGCTGTCCGAGCAACTATATGCTGAAAGATTAGAGTAGCCATATATATATACAAAATAAACCAAAAAGGGAGAAAACCGGGACAATTAGGTAGCGAATGTTTAAAAACCCGGAACATTTGAATGTTTTAGAGATAATTGCCGGGACATCCAGCTTGAAACCCGGACAGTCTGTCTGGTCAACCTGTGAAAGAGTGTTTGATTCCAGTGTGTTTGTAATAATGCTAGCACTTGTTCTTTCAGACTGCTGAAAAGAAAACTCCTTTCAGACGAGTCAGAAGTCCATCCAGACCCAGAGCGTGGCTATCCAAAGTACCCACCAGTGCCTATAAGATACCAGGATTCTACAAGCCTCGGTAGGACCGGCACGGTTCTATTTGCATAATAATGTTTGTTCTGTTTGTTTACCTTTTCGTGGGAAGTGAATGTATTCCAAGCTAATAGAAACGACAGCCTTTCTCTTCCTGGACAGTTAGCATAACGAAATAGAGGCCATTGTTCTTGCATTAGAAAAAAAGGAAGAAGTTTGAAATGACCAAACCTACCGATGATGTCACTGGTAGGCAGGTTTCCGAACTGTTCACAGCCCTTCTCTTATTATGAGCATTAGTGAGGACCGATTATATGAAGATAAGGTTACTCCTTTTAATCCATGGGTCAATGTTTTTCAGCCCAAGGACACCCTAGCTGAGAGATGAAGCAGGGACCCCCACTACATATTAAATAAAATTGTGTTGCAGATTACACTTTTTCATAGATATTTATCATAGATAGATTTATAGACTTGTTTGACAGACACTGTCATCAGTGTATGTTGGATTCATGTTAATGTGTATTTTCAGACATTTAACCACTTGAACCGTCAATACTTAGTAAACTTGACCTTTCACTCTGTACTTGCTGAATGTACTTACTGTGTCTGCTCTTTTTTTCACTCTACGCCGAACCTAGCAGATCTACAAGCTGAGCTTGTAGATCTGCTATTTTTGGCTAAAGTTCTCCTCAGAATAAAAAAAAGAAGAGTTTTAACCCATTAAGACCTGGAACGCATCTGTGTCACTTTCTGATTTGAGCTAAAAAAGCATGATTTTACACTTTGGCTATTAAAAAATAGCAGATATACGGTGCCGCGCTACGAGCTTGTAGATCTGCTATTTTTGAAAAAACGTGAAAACTTGTGCAAACCTTTGAATATATATTTTTTTAAAGCAAACATTTTTAACTCAAATCTTTGCTTCTGGGGGTCCCTGGAACAAAATATTTTGAGATGGGGGTCAGCGGCCAAATACATTTAAGTTTGGGGGTCCTTGACATGAAAAAGTTTGAGCACCACTGATATAGAAACATACGTTTTTTTCAGAATACTGTTGGGATTTAGAAGACATTTGTAGAATCGGCTTCAAGTCTTAATGGGTTGATATACTAGAAAATGTAATATTGCTGTCCACTCCTATCCTAATGCATATAAAGTGATATTGATGATTAAAGTGAAGGCTGAGGGATGATGATGATGGCTTTTGTTGACTTTGTGTCTCTTAAATCCTTGCAGATACCATGTGCATCATCACGAGTATCCCTTCCGTAAACCGGCCTTTCACTTCGGCTTCCGGCCGTACCACCACTTCCCCCCCGGCTCCGGGGGGTACTTCCAGCACAGGGACCACCCCCCGTCAGCGCTGGACATCAAACGGCAGAAGGACAGGATCAGGGAGAGAGAGAAGGAAAGAGACATGAAGAGAGACAAGGACAGAAAGGACGACAAGAGTTCGTCTCCGAAAGACAGCCTCACAGGTACTGTCTGTCAACGTCCCCTATAGCACTGGTTCTCAACCTGTGGGTCGGGTCCCCTCCAGTTTTTTTTTTGGGGGGGGGGGGGGGACACTGAAGTCACATTTTAACCCATTGAGACCTGGAACGCATCTGTGACATTTTTTGATTTGAGCTGAAAAGCATTATTTTACAATTTGGCTATTAAAAAATAGCAGATATATAAGCTCATAGCCGCGCTACGAGCTTGTAGATCTGCTATTTTTGAAAAATCGTGAAAATATATATTATATATTAATATACGTATATTGTTTTAAAGCAAACATTTTTAACTCCAATCTTTGCTTCTGGGGGTCCCTGGAACAAAATATTTTGAGATGGGGGTCCACGGCCGTATCATTTTTGAGAACCACTGATAGTATAGCAAATATGTTTTTTCAAAAAACTGTTAGGATTTAGATGATATTTGTAGAATCCCTCAGAAGCAAAGATTTGAGTTAATGTTCGCTTTAAAAATGCGTATATCCAAAGATTTGCACACATTTTTCACGATTTTTCAAAAATAGCAGATCTACAAGCTCGGCACTCTGTGCCGCACTATGAGCTTGTATATCTGCTATTTTTGAATAGTCAAAGAAATCTTGAAATGACACACAGATGTGTTCCTGGTCTTAATGGGTTGAGGCCTTTTAAGCCCTTTTTAATACCTCGAAAAGGGAAAAAAAGACCATTACTGCATCAAAAGTAATCAACAAACTATACAATAAAAACTGGTCAAACGTTGTCCAAATTGACAAATGATATAAGAAAGAGGCGAATAATGTTAAAATAGCCAATCTACAATCTACGGCGGTTCCCTAACTTTATTAGCTAGAGGAATTTGATGTAACCAGCAAAAATAGCCGATCTACACGTCGTGAGCTTGTATATCTGCTACTTTCTAATTTATGGAATTTCTTTTCATTCGTCTATGAAATTATTTTGTAGGCGGACATTTTTGAAAACCTTTTGAACCAATGATTAAACAATACATTTGTAGGAAACGAACAATACATTGTTTAATATCCTTGTATTAAACAATACAGGGATATTTACTAGCGTCCCAATACAACTTTTAGAACCACTGGCCTAAACCACGTTTCATTTGATCAGATCAGATAAAATAAATAAAATAAATAAAATATATAAATATATATATATATATATATATATAAAACAAAATTTCCATCTTTTTGGCCAAGATGGCAGCAAAAAAACGTTTCACATAAAAAAAAACTAAAACAAGCAACATAAAAAATCTATTGAAACAATGTAAAACAATACAGATTAGTGGCGTTTCAGTAGCAGGACATGTGCACGGTCTACACACACACACACACACACACACACACACACACACACACACACACACAGTCTACACACACAGTCTGCACACACTCACACAGCTGATCAAATAGTCCTTTATCCTGTTTCCCGAAAGTCCTCCATGCTGATAACAGAGTTCAGTTGGAGGTAGCTCACACACTATTTTACCGTATGCGTGTGACCCCAGTCTACACTGTAATACTCAATGTTCATTTAACTGAGTGCAAATGAACCCTTACAGGTCCATTTGGTTCCATCTGTATTCTGTACACACTCTCAGGCCCCCTTTTCCACCAGGCCCCTTTTCCAACCAGTTTCTAGAACTGGTTTGGTTCCAGATTCTTGGAACCGTGGTGCTTTCATGGAACCGGCCCCCGAACCGGCTTGCGTTTCCACCAGGTTTAAGCAGAATTATATTAACCCATTAAGACCTGATTCCGATTCCACAAAATGTCTTCTAAATCCTAACAGTTTTTTGAAAAAAAAAAATGTTTCTATATATCAGTGGTTCTCAAACCTTTTCATGTCAAGAACCCCAAAATTATATGTATTTGGCCGCCGACCCCCATCTCAAAATATGTTGTTCCAGGGACCCCCAGAAGCAAAGATTTGAGTTACATATGTTCGCTTTAAACATTTATGTTTATGTGCTTCAAAGGAGTACAGTATTTGTGCATTTATATATGTGACCAGTGGGTGGCAGTATAGACCAGTGCTGGCACAGCCCGAGGCATAAATTCCATTGTGTGATTTACAAAGATTTGGAATGCAGATTATGTAAGGCAAGGCAACTTGTAAAACATGTTTCAACACATGTTTCAAAGAGTTTTACATAAAACATTTAAGCATTAAGACGTCACGACAGCACAATTAATAAAGGTAGGGTAAGTGATATTTTGTGGTTAAAACATAATTTTTTGTTAAAAGGTAAAAGCACTATTTTCTGATGGTAATCATTGCTGTAGAGTGTGTTTGTTCAGTAACAGGGCTCTCCAGCTCTTTAATAAACAGAAAATACATTTTTATTTTTTCAAATACATTTTAGCCAATCAGGAGAGAGTACCCATTTATCAGCTTCATTTTTATAGTAGTTCCAGTTCCAATTTTGTCTGCTCATTTATTGGTGTCATCACTTCCAATTTCACTTGTTTAATCTGTATCTTGTCCGAGTTCTCTATCCTGATTGGATGACATTGGTATCCCGACCTGAAAATGCATTTTCTGTTTAATAAAGAGATGGAGAGACATGAAGACTCTTGTTACTGAACAAACACTCTATAGCAATGAGTACTATCAGAATATAGAGTTATTTAACACTTATTTTAACCAAAGAAAATCACTTAGCCTAACTTTTTCAAGACGACAGAATAAACGTGAGTAAAAAATAATACAGACAAATACAGACAAAGAGTAAATTTACAGTGGGAAACGGGGTATGTATCACGGCAATAAATTAAAAACTTAAGTCAAAACAAAACAAAGGATTTCATATACTGTAATAAAAGTATTCTATACATTTATGCCAGTGCAACGTGGTCTTCTTCGAAAACAGGAAGTATTGATCAATATTCGGTCTATATCTCACTTCAAATGTTTCCAAAAACATTCTTGTGAGTAATGTTTTGCTGTACATTACATTGTGTGTTTGTTTACCTGGCTGCCATGTTGGATACGGCACAAAACCAAGCTGATTTGAGCCAGGTGATCTGAGTCTTTGATTAGACAAGAGGTCTGTTATCGAGTTCAGCGGTCATTATAAAAAATGTTTATGTGATTGACCAATCAGAATCAAGCATTCAACCGAGCAGTGTAATAAGCAAAAAAAAAAATGTGATTACCTCAAATAATTACAATCAGGCGACAGGCGACCCGCCCCGGGACTTCATCAACAGATGCTATTATTGTCAAGGGGGGGCTATTAACCCATTAAGACCGTGAACGTGTCTGTGTCATTTTTAGATTTCTTTGGCTATTCAAAAAATAGCAGATCTACAAGCTCTTGTAGATCTGGTATTTTTTTCTAAATCGTGAAAATATTTGCAAATCTTTGAATATATATATATATTTTTAAAGCGAACATTTTAACTCAAATCTTTGCTTCTGGGGGATTCTACAAATATCTTCTAAATCCTAACAGTTTTCTGAAAAAAACATATGTTTCTATGTCAGTGGTGGTCCTCAAATGTTTTCATGTCAAGGACCCCTCAAAAATGTATGTTTGCCGCGAAGCCCCATCGCAAAATATTTTTTTCCAGTGACTCCCAGAAGCAAGCTCATAGCCGCGCTATGAGCTTGTATATCTGCTATTTTTTAATAGGATGCATTCCCGGTCTTAAGGGGTTAATGCAATCGTAGCCAGATTATAAAAAACAGCCCATAACAAGCATAACAAGTTTGTCAACACACACACACACACGACTATGTAGTCCAATACTTTAATGAGGCTTTAGTTTGACCATCTTAGTTCTTAGGTGTCCTCACACGTATAGTAATACAAATGTGTGTGTGAGAAACGGGTTTCTCTGTGTGCCTGAGAGATGGTGCGATGATGGTGACTCATCGAGAGAGAGCGAAAGAGAGAGAGAGAGACAGTAGAGCGCAAATGGGAGAGAGAGAGAGCAGCATATAATGAGCCATAACAACGCTATCGCCTCACATAGCAGCACTGCAGTCAGACGTTGCGAGGCAGATTTCTCAAATCACACCCAACAGATCCCGCTTAAAGAAACATTAATTTTAGCCCCCAGTCAGCCGCTTGCTTGCTCCTTGCACCACAATACAAAGCTCTGACTCTCTGGACAGGAGATTGAGGAGAGACAGCGGCACCACCACCACCACACTGAGCCATAGTGTAAACCATGCTCTAAAAATGCAACCGTACTATCACAGCTCTGCTCTGCTCTGCTCTGTGGGGGAGTCGTAGTCGTAGGGAGACGGAGGACGACGAAACATTTCACGTCACGATTACTGTGGCCCAAAATAATTCCGATTGACGCTATAATCGCGATGATCAAAATATGCTTAAAGGAGTACTTATTTTCTATCAATTGCACACCCCATGAAGCCTTGAATTCATGGATTTGTTTTTGTTTTTGTCGCATTCCTAAGCCAATAATTTAATGACTGGGTGTATTTCCGGTAGGAGACACAAATAATCTACTTTGTGTCTCCTACCGGATACATTAGCCGGTAGGAGACAGGAATCAAATTATTAGCTTAGGAATGCGACAAAAACTTTTTTTAAAATCATGAATTCAAGGCTTCATGTGGTGTGCAATTGATAGAAAATAAGTAATTTTTTGGGTGAACTACTCCTTTAAAGCAGCGCTTCTCAAACCTTTTTCATGACAAGGACCCCCAGATTGATATGTATTCGGGCCGCAGACTTTTTTCCCCTCTACACCTATACCTCTTTGCCAAGAATATCCGATCTACAAGCTCACGAACGCGTTGTGAGCTTGTAGATCTGCTATTTTTGGCTAAAGTTCTCCTCAGAAAACGGATGCTAGGGTTCAAGTGGTTAAGGTAAAAAAAACAATCATATCACACAAAGAGTTGGCGGACCCCCTGTAGTAACTCTGAGGACCCCCTAGGGGTCCCGGACCCCCTGTTGGAAGACCCCTGGTGTAGAGTGAAATAAGTGTGCTCTTTACAGGTAGTGTTTTACTAATTACAGAGGGTTTCACTGCTGCCGGGTATGCAGCTCAGTAAAAACTAATTGGTCTCAGTGTAAGACAGAGGACAATTTCACGATACATTTTTATCTCTGAAATACGATTATTGTTAAGAGATAACGATTATGGTTCCCATCCCTTGCGTAGCGCTCACTGTCTCAGTTTTGATCTAGATTTTTGAGGATTTGATTAAATATAGATTCTGGATTCAGGGGAATATAAGAATGTTGTTGTGTAATGTCATGATTTTATGGCAAGAAATTAGTGTGTGTGTGTGTGTGTGTGTAAGATAATGTAGTTTTTATATTAGAAAACTTAATGAAAAATTTTACATGTATTCATGTTAAACTTGCACAAATAAAACCTTTTTCTTTTTGTATTGCTCAATTCTCAGTGACTGAGAGAATAACAAGTTATAGTAAAAAATAAAAATGGTGGTATATAAATTTATCATGAGTAGGCTTAGGCTAGCTGAGGAGGAGGGATGCTAAATTATGAAACGTTTAAAAAAAAAAAATGTTTGGAAGTTGTGAATCGATTCAGAATGGTAGTAGAACATACTGTAAGAATTGCGATTCTTATGTGAGTCAATGTTTTTCCCACAAGCCCTAGCGTTCAGGCATAATGTCTCTGTCGGGTGGAAACCTCATATCATGTCCAAAACTGTAAACTTTTCAGGATTCAAATGACCCATTAAGACCTGAATTTGATTCTACAAATGTCTTCTAAATCCCAACAGTTTTCTGAAAAACGTATGTTTCTATATCAGTGGTTCTCAAACCTTTTCATGTGAAGGACCCCCAAAATGATATGTATTTAGCCGCCAATCCCCATCTCAAAATATGTTGTTCCAGGGACCCTCAGAAGCAAAGATTTGAGTTAAAAATGTTCGCTTTAAAACTATATATATTCAAAGATTTTCACGATAAAAAAAATATATAGCAGATCTACAAGCTCGTAGCGCGGCACTCGGTCTATGAGCTTGTAGCTATTTTGGAATAGCCAAAGTGTAAAATAATGCTTTTTTAGCTCAAATCAAAAAGTGACGCAGATGCGTTCCAGGTCTTAATGGGTTCAACACATTGATGTGTTGTGTTGCAGCAGTGAGGTTGCGCTGGGTTGTGTTGCAGTGTTGTGTCTGACGGGAACTGTTTTGGATACACACATTGCAGACTCTAGCCCCAAAAGGTCTGAATGAGCAGCAATTCTGGTGTACGGATTTTTGTTCTTGTATATTGTTTTAACTTTTTTGATCCAGCACCCAGCCTAGTAGTGTCTTTTAGCCGTTTTCTCAGCTTCTCTCTCTCGTGTTGTTCTCCTGTTGACATTGTGTGCTTTCTGTGTTTTCCAGCTCCCCTGACGCCTCTGTTCCCCAGGTCTTCTTCCAGCAGAGAGAAAGACAAACAGTTGAACGTAAGTGAAGTACACGCAACAATCCTCTGCTGCTGCTTTCTCCTGTACTTTTATTTAATCTCCTGCCGGTACTACCAGGGTGTCTGATTTCAAGTTTTCAGGGCTGTCAAGGTTACAACATTTTAAGTTGACGATTAATTGTCACACAAATAATTGCGAATTGCGATTTAATTGTGTTGGAACATTGGAACATATTAATAAAAATTAAATTTCTGATTGGCCTTTTAGGCTTCGTTATCACAAATGGCACGGGGTAGATATGACAAATAACTATATACTAAGAAATTACTGACATATTTAATAATTTTATACTCTCCAAAACATTTTAAAATAGCAGAAATAGCTGATCTGCAAGCTTACAACATCTCCCATTTTAGGGTAGTTTATCTGCTCCTGTTCCTATATTTTGTTATTGCCATCTGACAAGTAGTGTGGACATAATGTGTGTACATTTGTATTGTGACATAGATTTTTTAATGATGATTGACAGTCCGTGGTCGCTATATAATGATGAGTGTGTGCATGTCACAATTCTTGGACCCTGATGAAGGCGCTTGAGCCGAAACGCGTTGGTCATATCTGCGTTTTTTAAAGTTGACCATATAAAGGCTTAAAAAATAAATAAAAAATCAACTGAGCTGGACCTTTCTTAAGTTCACCTGTTTTTCACACTTGGATATCAGCTTACTACAAGGGAAGGAACTTTAATGTGTAGATAGATAGATATATAGATAGATAGATCCTGCACCACAAGATGCACAGCCTGCACAGGCTTATAAGACACTCACAAAATGTCCATACTGTACACCAAGATACACCCCAAACAGAATACATACACATATTGATTTTCCAGGCTGTGAGTTACGATTACTTCGTCCTCCAACGCAGCTGCAATGCCTTATCTATGAATATTATTGAACAGCCAACTGAACATATACCACAGATACACACGCTTAACCATTGTCACTTTCCAAAATGTTCTAGAATAATAAAATAAAATAGAATCATTTACAACAAGCTCACTACGCGTCGTCGTAACGTGTTGTGAGCTTGTTGTGAGCCAACTTTAGCAAATTTTGGATGATTTTCTTGCAGTTTTTTTTTTTGTAAATTAACGCCAATTCCTGAATGTGAATTATTCTCCTCTCTTTGTCCTGCAGGCTTCTCAGGAGAGCGAGAAAGAGCGAGGTCGAGAGAGGGAGCTCCCCTCCACGTTGAGTCGGATAACGGCGCGCAACCGAGCCATCCAACAGAAGAGGAAAGAGATAGAGGAGGTGAGGGTGTAATGTCAACGCACGCACGCACTCACACACACGTATGCATGCACACTAGAAATTGATAAAGAAAGTAAATACTACTTCTTTTTTTGTTAGCCCGTCCAAACGGGAACGCATCTGTGTAACCACTTTAACCATTATTTCATACTTTGGCTATTCAAAAATAGCAGATTTACAAACACAGAGTGCCGCACTATGAGCTTGTTAGATCTGCTATTTTAGAAAGATCGTGAAAAGTAGTGAAAATCTTTGAATATATATATATTTTCAAAATTTTTAACTCCAGTCTTTGCTTCTGGGGGGTACCTGGAACAAGATATTTTGAGATGGGGGTCCGCGGCCAAATACATGTTACTTTGGGGGTCCTTGACATGAAAAAGTTATAGCAACATACGTTTTTTTTTTTTAACTGTTAGGATTTAGAAGACATTTGTAGAATCGTAGAATCGTAGATTCGCCGACAGACATTCGTGGTTTTTCGGTTGTGGACCACCGCCTGTCTGACCGAATTCCCACTGGACGCCCGCGGGTCATCCGTGGCACGCTAAGTTTGAAGTCAATCGATCAGACTGGTGCTGTCTTAAACATTTGTCGCTGTCGGGTGGAAACCTTGTATATCTAAAACCGTTTCTCTTTTTCTTTTTCTTATTATTTAAAAAAAACATTTTAAAACATTGAAAATAGCCGATCTACAAGGTTCGTTGGGACCTTGTAGATCGTAGCGTTGTGACCTTGTAGCTATTTTCACTACTTTTGTGCAGCACTCGGGTATGATGAACTTGGGCGTTCATTTTTTGGAAAAAAAAACTGTTGTTGAACTATGTAGATACGAGGTTTCTGCCCGACAGTGACGAATCGTGTAAACACGGAGCCTGAGGCAGTTCAATTTACTGTGCGCCCAACGAAGAAGCATTTCATCATGTGGACATGATTGATATGGGAGGTTTTGGTAGTTGATTGGAGGAGAGGTGATTTATTTCAGTTAAATGTGAAAGCCTGTGGCTTTTTGAGGACAGTTATGAAATGCTTCGTCTCCATGACACAGCAGGACTCTGACACAGTGATGACCAGCGGTGGAAAAAAGCACTCAGATTTTGTTCTTTCGTGAAAGTAGCAATTTCCACATGGTAAAAAATACTTTGTTTACAAGTAAAGGTTCCTGTATTCAAAATGTTTCTTAAAGCAGCACTATGTAACTTTTTAACAACTATATTAACAGCTATATACAGCATATTATGTCCCATTAAAAATACGTTTTTTTTAAAGAAATAACAAACATCTTTCCATACATTTATAGACTCAGGGGGGTCCCTGCCTATTTATCGTCATCCAGACACTGTGTCAAAAAAGCATTTTCTGTTCACTAAAGAGGTGGAGAGACATGGAGACTCCTGTCACTGACACTCTATAGCAATGATTACTATCAGAATATAGAGCTATTTAACACATTTAACATAAAAAGATCACTTACCCGTAGTACGGTACTGGAGTAAATGTACCTAATTACTTTTCACCAGTGGTACGCGTGCTTCATGGCGGTCTCCAACGTGACACGAGGCCTTCGCTCCAAGATCTGTTGTTCTTCGCTAGAGACGAGGCCCTCTTTGCTTTTGATATCGCCATGGTTACAGGAGAAGATAGAGAGGCTGTCTGGCAACAGATAGCTGATGCAGACATAACACACACACACACACACACACACGCACACACACACACACACAGGTTTGCACTGCTATCCTTAGGCAGAGATTACCATTTTAGGATGGCATTTAAAATAGCTGAAAATAGCCGAACTACAAGCTCGCAAAGCGTCATGCTGCGAAGCTTTGTGAGCTTGTAGATCGGCTATTTTTCGGTGTTTAATATCACCACACAACTAAGTATAAAATAGGGGAAAACTCTAACTCTAACCCCAACCCCCTAAACCTAACCTCTAAATGTCTAATCCTATCCCCAACCCCAACCTTAATCTTTAACCCATTAAGACCTGGAACATATCTGTGTCACTTTAGATTTCTTTGGCTATTCAAAAATAGCAGATATACAAGCTCATAGCGCGGCACCGAGTGCCGCGCTATGAGCTTGTAGATCTGCTATTTTTGAAAAATCTTGAAAACATTTTTTTTTAGATTCTTTTAAAAAAACTGTTAGGATCTAGATTTTTTTAAAGAATCGCCTCAAACCTATCTCTAAAAATCTCTTTAACGATAAAACAACCCTTTTTCTTGTGAGGATCAGGAAAATGATCCTCACAATGTCTACCAGCATTTAGCCCTCACAAGTATAGTAATAATAATACAAGTACACTACACTACACACACACACACACACACGCGTGCGTGCGCTCAATGCTGTTGTGCAGTGAAAAGCTGCCGGTTTGTGCGCTCTGCGATGGAATGCTAATCCATTCAGCGTCTCACTCAAGGTTTCTCTTAACCCCTTCAATCCGGGAACGGATCTGTGTCATTTTAAGATTTCTTTGGCTATTCCAAAAATAGCAGATCTACAAGCTCATAGTGCCACGCTATGAGCTTTTTTGGAAAAATCGTGGAGAAGTTGTGCAAATCTTTGAATATATATATTTTTAAAGCGAACATTTGTAAGCTTCTGGTGGGGGTCCCTGGAACAAAACATTTTGCGGGCGACCGAACGCATATCTAAAAATGTTGTCTAAATCCCAACAGTATGTTGCTATAGCAGTTGTGCTCCAACTTTTTCCATGTCAAGGTCCTCCAAAATTATATGTATTTGAGTTAAAAATTTTAAGATTTGCAAAACGTTTCCACAATTTATTTTTCAAAAATAGCAGATCTACAAGCTCGTAGCGCTTTGAGCTTGTAGATCTGCCATTTTTGATTAGCCAAAGCAATCAAAAAATGACATTGGCGTTCCCAGTCTTAATGGGTTAAGACACGTCTCACTCGAGGCCCCCCCCCCCCGCCGCCCCATTTGGCCGTCACAAGTATAGTATTAATAATACAAGAATATACACACTCACACGCTCAATGCTCTAGTGCCGTCAAAAGCTGACCGTTTGTGCGCTCACAAACGTGCTGCGATGGCGCATGTTGTGAGCTTGTAGCTCTGCTATTTTTGCTATAAAAAAGTGGTTAAGTGTGTGTGTGTGTGTGTGTGTGTGTGTGTGCGTGTGTGTTTTATAGATATTGAACCAATGAAATAGTATATCAACAAGAGCTTGTGTCTGAATAATAACAAACAATGAAACAAATGACACTTTCCAAAGGTATAATACTTTTATTAAAAGATTGTTAACAGTACATAGTAGTACCAGTCAAAGGTTATGCTAAAAAAGGATAACACAAAAAAGTGTGGTCCATTGTAGGGCTGTTACAGTTATAACGCAATCGCCCTAATCACAATTATTTGAGATAATCGTCATAATCATTTCCATGTTGATAAATGTTCATATATATTTATATATTATATATATGCATTTAAAAAAATTGTGGAAATAGCCGATCTGACGCGTTTTGAGCTTATAGATCTGCTATTTTCCACTACTCACGTCAAGTTATTAAATGCTGTAAGTTATTTGTCGTATCTGCTCGGTGCGCCTTTTTGTTTACGAAGCCTAAAGGCCAAACAGAAATGTAATTTTAATTCATAATGTTCCAACAATGTTCAACAACAGAAACACAATTGCAATCGCAATTATCTCACTTGGTGCTATGAGCTTGTAGATCTGCTATTTTAGAAAAATCGTGAAAATGTGTTCAAATCTTTGAATAATATATATACTTTTTTTTTTTTTTTTTGTAAAATATGTTGTTCCAGGGACCCCCAGAAGCAAAGCAAAGATTTGGCTGTATCTCTAAGGACCCCCTGTTGAAGACCCCTGCCGTACTCATCATTCATCATTGTGTTGTTTTATCTTCCACAGGTGTACCGCCAGGACTGCGACACGTTCGCGGTGGTGGTGAGGATGCTGATCGCCAAAGACCCCTTGCTGGAGCCCACCCTGCAGACGTCTCTCCAGGACAACCTGCGGGACATCGGCCACCGCTGTGTGGAGGCCATGCAGGCCTTCATAGAGGAGTACGACTCCAAGCACCCCAAGGACCCTCCTCTCTAGTCCACACACACACACACACACACACACACACACACACACACACACACACACACACACACACACACACACACACACACACACACACAATCATGCACATACATTCCTGGGGGGGTTGGGGCACGTATTTTCGGAGGTGCACAATTGTAATAACATGTCGAACAAAGTCACATAACTGACCGAATTTTGTAAAAAGATTCCAAAATAGCAAGATCTACAAGCTCACAGCGTGCCGCGATGCGACGCTTTGTGAGCCTTGTAGATCTGCTATTTTTTTGTATTTGTTGTATGAGAAGTATGTATATAGGAGATTGATTGTGTGCGTACATGGGTCTCAGGTTGTGTCAGATGAATTGGTGAAACCTTGAATTCATGGAGATGTTTTAGTTTTTGTCGCATTCCTGAGCCAGTAATTTGATGACCGGCTGAGACTCAAAGAGTCTTCTACTGAGTCTCCTATTGACCGATGACCCGGTCATCACATTTTTGGCTTAGGAATGTGACAAAAACTAAAAAATCTCCATGAATTCAAGGCTTCATGGGGTGTGTAATTGATAGACCGGTGTCCCATTTGCCAGCTGACACTGCGGCACGCTGCCGAAATAACGTTAAGCGGCTATTTTCGGTGGGAGACGCGGTACGCAAGTATAAGGATTCGTGTCCACAGGAAGTGTTTTTTGAGCGACGTACAATGTTGCCAGATGGGAAATGTTAAATTATCATACCAGATGAGATGACTAACATTATCATATTTTAAAGACGACTACAGCCAAAGACAAGATAAATCACAGGTGTAAATATGTAATTTCACACATTTTTTTTATTTATTGTAAAGAGACAACCTTGTTTGACACAACTACTTAAGAGAAATACACAACACATAACAGTGTTGCTGTGTGGAAAAAGGCTTCCTTCCTGGATCGTACTCAAATAAAACCTGGAACTGGACTGGAAAGACGCGACCAGTGCCTTTAATGCCTCCAAGTACAGATCTTATTGTGAAAAGACAAGCCAGATCCCCAATCAGCAGCCAGGGAATTTAGTAAATTCATGCACCTTTTTTGTGATATGGTGAAATTATCGTACATTTGATTTTTTTGGCATTGTTGACTGTACATCGTACAGAGGGTAAACTACTTATGTTTTTGTTAATCAACGCCCTACTTCATCATACAAGAGTGTCGCACAAAAGTAGTGGTGAAAATTGCAGATCTACTGTAGGTGCTCGGGTGAAGCAGTGGTAAAGTGCCTGCCCACCACTGCAGAGGTTGTGGGTTCGACTCAAGCCCCCAGAACCCAGTGTTTGCATTGAAGCGCATTGGACATGCTGGCCATTCAGCCAGGAATTCACGAGGAATTAATTGGCATAACGACTAAATTGGGGGTAAAAAGTAAAAAAAAAAGAAAATGCCAGTTCACGTTGTGAGCTTGTAGATTATCACTATTTTAAATTGTTTTTTTTAAATGATAATAGAAATGGAACGGTTTTCTGGACAAGTTTCCACCCGACCGTGACGGCATCGTGTCCAGAGCGCCACATGTGCACTGAGCCCAAACTTACTTTTCAGGATTCAGACTGAGCGGCACAAAATCTCTGGCAACTAAAAACAACCCAAAACACGCTTTCTGTGCACAGTGGACACGGTCCACTTCAGTCTGATTTATAAAAGGGTCATTAAGACCTGAAGCCGATTCTACAAATGTCTTCTAAATCCCAACATTATTCTGAAAAACATATGTTTCTATATCAGTGATGCTCAAACTTTTTCATGTCAAGGACCCCAAAATGTATATATTTGGCCGCCAACCCCCATCCAAAAATATTTTGTTCCAGGGACCCCCAGAAGCGAAGATTGGAGTAAGAATGTTCGCTTTAAAATAATATATATTCAAAGATTTGCACACATTTTCACGATTTTTACAAAATAGCAGATCTACAAGCTTGTAGCTTGTAGAAATGAACACTTCGACTGGTCATATTCGACACATTGCTGGCCAGCCCTGGATTCAAACCTGGGGCATCTAGTGACTCCTGCTCCCCAGGTGGGCTCTATAACCATTCAGCTATGCCACCACCAATTGATTTGGTTCTGCTAAAAACTGGTGGGCCTCCCTCACACAGTTAAAACACTCGTTTTATGGCTGCCTTATGCCTTACGTGAAGCATAAGCCCATTTAAATTCATTTCCTATGGAAGTCACATGGTTTCATAAAGCTGACTTGCCTTAGGGGAGGGGGGGGGGGAAGCCAGAGAGCGGCGAAGCAAGTCGGCTTTATCAAACCATGTGACTTCCTTAGGGAATGAATTAAACCGGCCTTATGCCTCACGTAAGGTATAAGGCAGCGACAAAACGCTTGTTTTAACTGTGTGAGGGAGGCCCAGGAAACGCAAGCCGGTTTGTGGCCACGTTCCGTGAAAGCATCGAGGTTCCAAAGAATCTAGAACGGAACCAGTTCTAAAATGGTGCTTGTCTGCCTTGCGTACACAACAACCATGTGGAGTGGAGACTTTGTGTGTCACATTGGTTAAAGGCTGCTTAACGTTTCATTTATAATTTTTTTTGTATGTTCTTGTAAATCATTCCATGTGCTACTGATGATCTCGCCTGCTGTCGTGTCAACAGTCAACTCTTGGCATCGAGCCTCATTCCGCTTGGCTCTGCTCTTCTTAACGGCTCTGTTAACCACGAGTGGGCGGGATTATCATTATTTGTATTTGCATTTTTTTAATGTTTTTCGTAGCATCGTGTTATCATGTGGAGGATAAATTCCACCAGTGGTGACAGACTGTGAATACAAAGGAGGAAGAAAAAATACACTGTAGCAATTGCTTAAGAGTGAGTCATAGGTGCCAAACGCAGATGTGTTTAAAATGTCTAATCAAGAAGAAAAAGAAAAGGCTGGCATTTAAATGTGTAATGACTAATGTTTTGCCAGCATTTTCGAGCATTTTCCTTGTGTTTGTACTGGACTATTAAGCTGGTGTGGCTCACTCTGTGGGAAGCCTTGAGTCAAGGGCACAAACTTTTTTTCTAGCTTGTTTTGATGAATAATTTATCATTTGTACTCTGTAATTCCCTTTTTTCCCCCATTTGCTATATTAAATATCAGATGATGATAAATTGTTCTTTAGTGCTTTATTCAATGTCACACTAGATAACACCAAATCAAGCCAGAGAGCAAAAATTACAAATCATCCCTGTCGGGTGGAAAAACCTCATATGTACAAAACTGTAATTTTTCAGGATTCAAATTCAAAAGTAGCAGATCTCTACATTGGATGCTTGTGTGTGCCGCTGATTTACGAAAAAACACAACAAGCTAGAATATGGAGATAAGAGGTTTTTGCCCAACCGCAACAATATTTACTAATGTGGGGTGGGGTGGGTGGGTGGATGGGTGGTACGGGAGCGGGCCAGACCTTGGGTAATGAGACCCATGAGATATTGTGTAATGGAGCGTGCGTGTTATGTGTGACCGCCGTAGCAGCCAGGTCTTACAGTCTGTAAGCATACTTTCTGCTGACAAACAGATGGCGTTTCCCATAACCAGAAAACACCCAGAGCTGACGTTAGCAGCCCTGGGGGAAGAGCTGCCAGACCAGCCAACCAACCAACCGGGCCATACATGGGCAAATGGCGGCACGGGGGCCACATGCGGCCCCCACCTTCACATAATGCGGCCTGCAGGTTAATATCGGAATACTGATAAATTATTGATTTCAGCTGTTACAATTCCAAACATGCAAACATGACCCGCTTTAATTACTTCAGTCTATATTAGTAGCTTAGTGAGTGACTGGTATTAAAATTCTATTGTCTTTTTTATGTCCAATGTATTTGTATTTAAGTTCATAAAAGTTAACATAAGTATAACTAAATGCATTTGAAATTAAATAAAAATAAAAAATTTCAGGATTCCAATTAAAAAATGGCAAAGAAAAATTCAGGATTCCAATTCAGAAGTAGCAAAAATAGCCGATCTACAAGCTCAAGCGTTTTGAGCTTGTAGATCGGCTATTTTTGCTACTTTTGTGTGACATAGAATTTCAAAGTACAGCATTAATTTACGAAAAAAGTACGGATATAAGACGTGTCTGCCCGACATTATATGCAATGTGGCCCTCTGGAGTGAGTGTAGCCCTCTCCATCATCAAAGTTGCATCACCCCTGAACCAGGCCATTCACACGGTTCTCAGACGTTTTCATGTCGAGGACCACCTAAATTAATACATATTTGACCATGGACCGGTATCTGAAAATAATTAGTGCCAGGCACCCCCATACAAGATTTTTGTGTTGCTTTAATGTTTAAAAAAGATTCCACATTTTGACCTCACTTTGAGAACCACTGCGTTAGAGCCTGACCGATGCCAGAGACTTGGGCCGATCCCCATTTCAGAGAGTCCTAGACCAGTGGTTCTCAAGGTGGGGTCCGGGGACCCCCAGGGGTCCTTGAGGTGGTCCCCAGCTAAATTTACAATCTACAATTTAGGCATTTAGCAGAAGCTCTTAATCCAGAGCTACTTACAGTAAACAAGGAAAACATGAGGTAACACATCAAATGCATAGAAATAGTAATCTTATTATCATAGTAATCTATCATCAAATTATCATCAAATTATTGATACGGATGTACACTCTGGGAGTTAAGCTCTGTATCCTCATTCATACCATTATTACCTATGTTTAGACCCATATTTTGTGAAAAAAGTGCAACATTTTCCAATCAATAAAAAAACAAACAAACTTAAGATTGGATTACATTTTATATTTGAGAAAATATAACTTATATAATCAAGTAAAAAGCCTAACTTTTCATATATGAACTTTTTTAAATTAAGTAAACTTCTATAAATGAAAAGAACATTTAAATGTAAACAGTATAATGAAGAAGTAAATACTACATCTGAACAGAATGTCATTTTTTAAAACCACTTAAAGGGATATTTCACCCCCAAAATGACTTTTCGATTAGTCACCCCATTGAGACTTTCATGGATATTTTTTTGTTTTTGTCACATTCCTAAGACAATAATTACCGGAACCACTGCCTACCGGTCCGCTGGTCATCAAATTATTGGCTTAGGAATGCGATAAAAACTAAAATATACATTCAAGTCTCCATGGGGTGAGTAATTGATTTGATTATTATTTTTTATTTTGGGTGAACTATCTCTTGAGCCCCATGAAAAGAAAAATATCAGATCTAAATGCTTGTAGCTTGTAGATCAGCTATTTTGGACAAACAAATCGGGCTGTATATTTGCCGAAACCGAAAGAAATAAGTCATATAATTGCTGATATATTCGGCCCGACGGATAAATCAGCCAGGCCCTATCACATGCTAGGTCTCACAGCCACCCAGAGATCAGTGCAATGAGACGCCACTTCCTATTGGTCCAGTGAAGTACGCTTTATTTCCAACATGAGACAACAGCCACAAATGAACATGCAACTCTCCCTATGAGCTCTACGTCATCTTATACAAATAATGATTCTTTTGATACAAAATATATATATAATATAAATATTTAAGACCATATGTACATAACATTTACATTACTACATCCATATAACTTTAATAATAACATGATTTTTTTTTCTTATTACTGTATATACATTTAACAGGTATTATTAATTCATTTATTATTATTAGGATTATTTATCATCTAAGGTAACTCTCAAAAGAAAACAAAAGCATGTGGCGGAGATTAAAACGGGACCATACCTGACGTTTACTGTGCTTGAATGGCCGAGGAGAAGAGCTTTTTGTCCTTGGTGAAAGCATGGAGAGCGTGGGTTAAAAAGCGTGATTTACACATCGCCGCGCGACAGTCTCACGTACCGGAAAAAAGACGATCTACAACAAGGGTTTAGTGTTGATTTTGTCGACTAAAACTGACGAAAATGTTTCGTCGACTACCTTTTTTTCACTGACGAAAACTAAATACAAAATAAGCTATGATGACTAAAACTAAGACTAAATATATTGACAATTTCGTCAACAAATAAAAACTAGACTAAAATGTTAGTGAGGGACTAGTGGAGAAAAGATGCAGTAGAACTAAAAGACAAGTCATTTTATGTTTGGTTGCGCTCGGGTGTTGCGCTCTGAAAATAGCAGAGCTGCGACGCGTTGTGAGCTTGTAGATCTGCTATTTTCAGCATGCATCCAGGTGTAAAATCAGCCATTACGACGCCAATCAAGGCACCGCCAAAATAAATCTTAGTCGACTAAATCAACTGTAGATTTAGTCGACTATAATTGTATGTTTAGTCAACTAAAACTAGACATAAACTAAAACATTTCAGATGACTAAAATATGACTAAAACGAAACAGAATTTGTTTCAAAAGACTAACTAAAACTGAATCCAAATTTGCCGTCAAAATCAACACTACAAGGGTTCCCAAACTTTTCAGGCCGCGACCCCCCAAAATAATCACATTTGAACTGGGGACCCCCCCCACCCTGACAAGCACTTGGAATTGCAGTAGTTGAGGCATTACATTTAGTTTGACTCGGTTCCACAGATAAATGTTGTGAAAACAGCCGAACTACGGGGGGTGACACGCAGCAAAGGCCGTCGGGACCCGGACCCGAACCCACGACGCGCTGCCAGGCTACACCACAGCCTAGGTGCCTGGACCGCTACGCCAACAGTCCGGGCCGATCGGCTATTTTTGCAATTTTTGCCTCTGTCTTATGAAATATTAGATAATTTGGCTAATTTGGTATTATAAAAGGTCTTAAAAAAAGGTCTTAAAAAAGTCACTCGGGTGGCGCAGTGGTAAAGTTGCCCATCACCACGGAGGTTGTGGGTTCGAATCCACCGTGGTGCATCCGGCTTTGTCGAGCTTCTACACGAACACAATTGGCCCGTGTTCGGGGGAGGAAAGCCGGGCGGGGAGGAGGGTGATATCGGTCATTGCACGTACTCCTACGGGCTGGGGGGCACCTGTCGGCGGGGAGTGTTGGGCAGGAGGAGTAGGACGAAGGCTCTACGTCCTCCTGGTGGGGGCTCCTCACTGGCAGGTAAGGTCAGTAGGATACGACAGCAGTGACAACAGAGAAATGTGTGTGGGGAAAAGAAAAGAAAAATAGGTCTTAAAAGTCTTTAAATTGTCACTTTAGAAATGTATACACTTATACTGTATGTTGGTTTGTTTACTGTTGAGTGAGAGAACTATTTTGCACATTAAGCTAATCATCTGGGGACCCCACAAAATTATTCGGGGACCCTCCGGGGGTCCCGGCCACCAGTTTGGGAACCACCACAAGTCAAGCTCGGCTATTTCTGGCATGGCGACACTGCCGCACGACGTCGCGCAAATCGGGCGTTCGTATGCAAAGCACAGGGGTTCAACTGACTATTTTGTACAAGGTGAAACGGGGCTATAACAGGCCAATACTATTATTTCCAGCAGCTTTTTCTTCTTTTCTTTTTTTTTTCTTTTTGGGGATTCCACCGACGTAAATGAAGACACAGTTCGGAATCCAGCACGCAGCTTTCACTATCCCAACACGGAACACGTTTTTTTTTTTCTGCCCAGGGCAGAACAACCAGATTTAGTACAGTTTCACCAATTAAACCCCTTTTTTTATCCTTAAAGGGGGGTATTGATTCTCTCCTGCACACACGCACACACACACACACACACACACACACACACACACACACACACACACACACACACACACACACACACACACACACTCACTCACACAAACACAAAAACATGCACACACACGCATACACACACACTCATAAGAGTATCTCAATTATTTGCTTTATCCACATAGTGTTCACCACTTGAACCCCAGCATCCATATTCTAGGGGGGGAACATTAGCCAAAAATAGCCGATCTTCAAGCACACAACGTGTCGCGTAGATCGACTATTTTGGGCGAAGAAGAAAATAATTGGTGTAAAAACGAGGAAAAAAAGGCGGTCCAAGTACGGAGTCAACTCAGGTCCACTCCAGTCTAGAGAGAGGGTTTAAGTGGTTAATGCATCCCAGCCGTCGGCAGCTCGTTGTGCTCCATCATGGTAAACATTCTTGGGTGTTATATAAGCCAGAGAGCTTCATGATCAGATCATGCTGTAGTGTGTAGGTGTGTGTGTGTGTGTGTGTGTGTGTGTGTGTGTGTGTGTGTGTGTGTGTGTGTGTGTGTGTGTGTGTGTGTGTGTGTGTGTGTGTGTGTGCACAAAGCAGCAGCACTCTTATCTATCCTGGTGCACACGTTGCATAAGCTCACATACAATGGAGAGTGTGCGATTTTTATAAACCTCCCCCTGTCCCCTCATATACTCTCGTTTCACATGCAGTGTGTTATACTGGCATACTGTGCTCACTAAAAATCCACTCTTATCATGTATATGGCTGTGAATCTACCACTCTATCATCCTATCAATCTATAACTCTGTCCATCGGTCATTCTATTGCCTCTTATCACTATCAATCTATATCACTGTCAATCAAACCCTCTATCAATCTCACTGTCACTCCAACTCTATCAGTCTACCACTCTGATTCTATCACTATCTCTTGTCTTATGGCTGGGCAATATATATCGATATTTTATCGATATTGTGATATATTACATTAGACTAGATTATCATCTGGGACATTGGATAGTGTAATATTCTTTTCCTTGTTGTAATAACTAAAAAATTGTCAAAAACACCATAGCCAAAATAGCATATCTACAAGCTCATAGATCGGCTGTTCAGGCTGTTTGAAATGTTTTTAAATGTGATAGTATCGTCACAATATGATATTACTGTACCAATATCGGCATTGTCCGTATTGCGCAGCCTTATTCCCTATTGTCTCTGTGTCTCTCTCTCTCTCTCTCTCTCTCTCTCTCTCTCTCTCTCTCTCTCTCTCTCTCTCTCTGTCTTTGACTCTCTTTATCCAACACTCACACTTCCATCCTTCCGTCCTCCAGTCACACCTTAGCCCCGCCCCTGAGCGAGGAGGCGAGGACGGAGGAATGGATGGGGGTTCGCTGTAAGGAATGGGAACGCTCCTCGTCAGTTGAAGCGACGGCGAATTCCTGATGATGACGTGTCACACAGCTGGATGACGTGTCACACAGCTGGATCTCTGGAGCACTCCGGAGCCCGGAGGGTTGTCATTATGGAGGAGGAGACATTATACGTCACGTATTCCTACGTAAAAAAAAAAACATCCACAAAGGGAGACAGGAAGGAGACACTTGATGTATCCTCGCCAGAACCTCGCCCCAAGCGGCTTGGGGGAGCCTCCTCTCTCCTCGCTCCCGGATCCTCCAAAAAAGCAAATTAACATTTTTGGGACGTGACCGATTTCCGGGTCACGGCCTGGAGGAACGGACAGAGTGCGGAGGAGGAGGAGGAGGCGAGGAGGCAGAAATGAAGAGTATCAGGATTCGGCTTCTCTTCTCTCCCTCGCTCTCCTCCGCTCGTCACTTCTCTCCTCCACTCGTCCATGTTTGCTCCGTCTCTTTAAGAAACCACGCAGTTTTTGCTCTTCCTCCTCTGCCGGGTGTGCAGCTGTTGGCCGTGGGCGTTCCCGTGCAGCAGGGGGGCGTGGTGGTGGTGGCCCCCCACGCCGCCTGTAGCGGGGCTGTAGCGGTGCCGCAGCTCCTCGTTGATGTACCTCAGCTGCACGGGCCGGGGGATGGGCTCCCCCAGGAAGTACCCCTCGTCCCCCCCCTCCTCCGAGCCCGAGGAGGACGAGGAGCAGCTGTAGCACCACGGCTCGCCGCCCGCCTCTCCCCGGTAGCCGTCGGCCCCCCAGCTCGCCCTGCCGCCGCCGTCGCCGCCCCCCGGTCCCCCCCCGCCGAGGGCCCGCCACCCCCCGGAGCCGGCAGCGTCCTGCAGCGTGAGGTCCGAGGTGGTGCGGGGGCAGGGCCGCTGCCCCCCGTAGGCCTGGTGGTGGCGGTACCCGGCGGGCGCCAGGCCCAGCAGCTCCCGGGCCGTGTGGCCGGAGGGGAAGCGCTCGTGGTCCTCCTGGACGCGGCGGTGCGGCGGCTCGGCCGCCGGCGCCGCCGCCGCCAGGTGCAGCGCGTTGTCGGAGCGGGAGCGGCGAGAGCGCTTGTGGCGGCGCCGCCCGCCGCGGTGGTGGTGGTGATGCTGGCCCTTGTTGCCGTTGCCGTTGTTACTGCGGTGGTGCTTGTGCCATCCCGGCTGCTGCTGGGGGGGCTGCTGCTGCTGCTGTTGCTGTTGCTGGGAGACGGGCTCCTGCCCGCCGCCGCCGCCGTGCCGGCGGGGGGTCCGCTCGCTGGCCGAGGTGACGCGCAGGTTCCCGCTGCTGCCCGACGGTCCCACGAAACGGGCGCCGGCGTCGAATGGCAGCGGGTGGGGGGCGTCCCAGTACTGCAGAGGGTAGCCCACCCTCATGGGGTGGGCGTCCATGTTGTTGCCGAAGGGGCGCGAGGAGGACAGCGACTCTGTGCTGTGGAACTGGCTGAGCGTTCCCATGATGCTCTTCTCCGGCACGTTGACCCCAGAATCCTTGCTGAGGTCAGGCATGGAGAACCTGGACAGATGCTCCTGGCGCTCCTGGCGCTTAGTGACCCCGTCCAGAGAGTTCCCTGCAACGACCACAGGCACAACTTAAGACTTTCGACTATGCAAGCTTTCTGGTCTGTGTGTGTACAAACAGGGAAGGTGTGTGTTGTTAAACCTTTAAACTGAATGACATTTCCCTTGGGTACTTGGGTCAAATGAATGTGTGTGTGTGTGTGTGTGTGTGTGTGTGTGTGTGTGTGTGTGTGTGTGTGTGTGTGTGTGTGTGTGTGTGTGCGTGCGTGCGTGCGTGCGTGCGTGCGTGCGTGCGTGCGTGCGTGCGTGCGTGCGTGCGTGTGTGTGTGTGCGCGCACACGTGCGTGTGCATGTGTGTGTGACCACAACATGGTGATATACGATATGACTGCATGTATTGTGCTATCATTAATATCATATCACATCATATACATTCATTTTCCGGCAGTCCCCCAAAAAAAGTTCGCCGTCACATTGCCTTCACATTTTGTTACTAATGTTTGTGTCCTGCTGTAGGCTATATTTATCAGATGCATAGAAGTAGAGATGGATGTGTTCAGTGTAGCTGAGCCAAGAAGCATTTGACAAGCGTATACCCCATTGTGAGTTATATTAGCTGCCAGCTGTGTTTATTTCCACCTGCCAGGACACATCTGTGACCAGTGGCTGGAAGGTAACTGAGTATATTTACTCAAGTACTGTACTTAAGTAAGTACAATGTTGAGGTACTTTGTTCACTTTACTGAATTATTTCAAATTTTCAATACTTGTACTTGTACTTCACCACATCTCAGAGGCAAACATTGTACTTTTTTACTCCACTACAATTATATGAAAACTTTAGTTACTAGTTACTTTGTTGATTTTGATTATTATTACAAAACATACATTAATCACTTCAGCCCGATATACAGTATACTTCGGCTATTTGAAAATAGCCGATCTACAAGCTCACAACGCATCACACTGTGAGCTTGTAGATCTGCTATTCTCAAAAGATGTTTTTATACATTTGAAAACTTGTGAAATGACACATTCTGCATATTGAGTACTTTTACTTTTGGTCCTTTAAGTATATGTTGATGCCAGTGCTTTTGTACTTGTATTCAAGTACATTTTGAATACCGGACATTCACTTGTAACAGAGTATTTCTACATTGCAGTGTGAGTACTTTTTCCACCACTGTGACAAAGGGCCCATGGCTTGCAAACGTTTGTCAGCGGGTGGCAGTATTGAGTAACTTGCTCTATGACAGCAGTGAAGGAGTGTGGGTGGCAGTGAATAGGTTTGTCAGTGATGTGCAGTGGTGGAAAAAGTACTCACAATTTTTACTTCAGTGAAAGTATCAATACTGCAATGTAGAAATACTCTGTTACAACTAAAAGTCCAGAATTCAAAATGTACTTGAGTACATTTCAAGTTTTCAAATGTATAAAAATCCTTAGAAAATAGCAGATCTACAAGCTCACAATGTGTCGCATTGTGAGCTTGTAGATCTGCTGTTTTCAAATGGCCAAAATTTAGGGCTGTCCTAAAGGATCCCAAAAACCTAGTGTTGTCCAAAAAGAAAAAAAAAAGAAAAATCACACCCAGTGTGAAGTGGGCGGTGTGGTCACAGTGGTCATCCAGCCTGATCTCCAGAGAATACCGTAACATTGCACGGAACGAGTGCACTTCATTCCGTGGATAGTCGCCTCGGAACTCCCAAATTGCGTTCATATGTACGGCGAGTCCCACGGTGGGCGTAACCAGTCGCAACACGGAAAAACCCGGAAGCAGAGCAGTCCGCACAATAAAATTTACGATTCTGTGCCTATCGGTGACTGCGCGCCTCCGAAATGGTTTTGTCACAAAGGCAGCGCCGTACCATATGCACGCAATTCGGGAGTTCCGAGGCGGCTATCCACGGAATGAAGTGCACTCGTTCCGTGCAATGTTACGGTATTCTCTGGAGATCAGGCTGGATGACCACTGTGACCACACCGCCCACTTCACACTGGGTGTGATTTTTCTTTTTTTTTTTCTTTTTGGACAACACTAGGTTTTTGGGATCCTTTAGGACAGCCCTAAATTTTGGCCATTTGAAAACAGCAGATTGAACTTGAAAAAAACATAACTTAAACATAAATGTGTTTTTTTTTTTATGTGTAAATGTGTTTTTTTTAAAGTGCATAGTCCTATTTATAGACACATGTGTCATGTTTCACTAGCCAATCACAGTCCTGAATAGACTGTGATTGGCCAATCACGGTGCAGGGTTAGGGGGGTACACTGGTGGCCAATCACAGCGCAGGGTTGGGGGGGTGCAATGGGTGGGGGGGGTACAATGGTGGCCAATCACAGTGCAGCGAATGTCGATGTCCAAACCTCACATATAGGGGCGGTTTCACCGCCCAAAAAGTGTACTGCACCTGCAGTGTTGGACATGGTGATGGAGTCCATGGATCCGCGGGGGGTCTGTTCCAGGGGCGTCAGGGTCTCGTTGAAGCTGCGGGAGTTGACCGGGTTCCTCCTGGTCAGAGGGGGGCGCCCGTCCCTCTGGAACTGGAAGCCCCCGTGCATGCTGACGGTCCTCTTGTCCTGGAAGGCGTGGTTCTGTATCTGGTTCTGGTTGTGGCTCTGGGCCTGGCTGGACATCTCGTTGAAGCTCATCTGGGTGCGCAGCTTGCTGGGCCGGAACTCGTCCACACTGGGACTGCTGTGCTGGATCCAGTTCTCGTTGAAGGAGTGGCCCCTGATTGATTGATTGATTGATTTATTGATTAATAATTACTGTATTAACCCATTCAATCCGGGAACGCATCTGTATCATTTTTTTTAAATTTCTTTGGCTATTCAAAAATAGCAGATATACAAGCTCATAGCGCGGCGGCACCGAGTATGAGCTTGTAGAACGTCTATTTTTGAAAGATTGTGAACATTTGTGCACAGTTTAAAAAAAACCGTTTATGTTGCTAGTGGTGCTCCAACTTTTCCATGTCAAGGACACCCAAAATGATATGTATTTGGCACAGATCGGAGTTAAGAATAATCGATGTTGAGAATAATCACGATTATTTTTTTGCAATAATCATATTGCACCATTTTATTTTGCGTGTTGGTACCCGTAATTATCAGTCATTTTCTTTGTTATATTTGGGGTTTTAGTCACATCTCTGCCCTGTGCAATTTTTGTTCACAAAAGCCTAAAAGTCACAGACAGAAATGTCATTTTTATTCATGATTTCGTTGCTGACTGGCAGAAACGTCAAAAAGGTCAAAACTGTTACTTTTCTGAAACTGAAAATACACGATCTACATGCTATATAAGCTCATGCATTGTGAGCTTATAGATCGGC
Organism: Gymnoscopelus braueri; assembly: GCF_963280865.1. Taxonomy (NCBI): domain Eukaryota; kingdom Metazoa; phylum Chordata; class Actinopteri; order Myctophiformes; family Myctophidae; genus Gymnoscopelus; species Gymnoscopelus braueri. The sequence continues at coordinate 6,519,544 of NC_137614.1, forward strand.
TATTTTCACAATACGTTTGCTTGAAGCTCTTGTATGACAAAGTAGGGCATTTAATAACGATAATTTGGAGATATAAGGTTTCTGCCCGACAGCAATGATTCGATATGCTCCAACGTTCAATGTCCGACAACACAATTAAATCATTAATCACAATTATTTATACGACACTCGAATCGCCAACAATGTCACGATCGCGACGACAGCCCCTTACCTGAGCGCCGCCATCATTTGAGGGGTCCTCTTGGCGTTGGCTTGAGGCTCGTTCCCCCAGGAATCGGGCCTCTTCCCTGGGTTGACTGGGCTCTGGGCCGGGGGGTGAGGAGGAGGGGGGTTGGGGCTGGGGTTGCTGTACCCCTGCCGGGGGTTGCATTGGGCCAGCAGCTGTATGGGCGTGGGGGTTGGGGAGGGGTCTCGTTGGGTGGGAGGGTACGGTTCATCCCGGCTCATCCACACCTAATAATGATAATAATAATAAATGCATTTTATTTCTATTGCACTTTTCATTCACAAAGATTCTGTATATTTTCTAAACTGATATTTTCATCTTCCGTAAATAATCAAATGAATACCTGTCCACATGTCAAAACACACATAAACACACATAAACACAGTGTTACAGCCGGCTGTATTTTAGCCTGTATTGTTTATTAATTATTCTGCATCGAGATTAATTATGTTATTTGGTATTTTGTATTTCTTGTATATGTATTATTTCTGTGCTTTTCTCTGTAAGGTGGAGAGGTGGAGAATTGATTGCCAAATGACTGACTGACAGCTGCCTGTGAAAAATTGATTGTTCAGGTCTGTTGATTCCTGGAGAATACCAGCTGCCCTTGGTAGAGACAAGCCCCTTCCATAACCCTGTAGGCCTACACCTTTTTTTCCATTTGGGATGACGGTATCCACTGGATACCGTCATCGGCATTGACTTTGAAGGAACCCTGGATACTATCCAGGGTTACTTCAAAGTCAATGCCTTCTCCCTTTCACCCGCTGGTACCACTCTCTGGTCTCGGACAAATATAACGTCTCTAAGGTGTTGCAGAGATATTTCAAGGATACTCTGAACTGCGTTATAGGGTCCCGCGGAAACGTGTGTTGATCGGCGTTGCCGGTTGGTCCTTGGCAGTGGTGTAAAATAACTAAGTACATTTACTCAAGTACTGTAGGCTACTCAAGTACAATTTTGAGGTACTTTTAGTACTTTTACTTCTACTCCACTAAATCTCAGAGTCAAATATTGTACTTTTACTCCACTACAATTATTTGAAAACTTTAGTTACTAGTTACTTTGCAGATATACATTATTATATTATATGACATACATTACCACTTCAGCCCTATGTTACAGTATACCTAGGCTATTAGCCTATTATCTATTAGCCTATTAGCCTATCTACAAGCTCACAACGCGTCGCATTGCGACACGTTGTGAGCTTGTAGATCTGCTATTTTCAAACATTTAATACTTTTACTTTTGCTAATTTAAGTATATTTTGATGCCAATACTTTTGTACTTTTACTCAAGTAACATTTTGAACACAGGCCTTTTACTTGCAACAGAGTATTTTTGTAGTGTGGTATTGCTGAGTACCACTGGTCTTAGACGTGTGTGTCACCTGGTTTAGGCTGGGGGTGCGGCTAGGGGTGCGGCTAGGGGTGCGGCTGGGGGTGTGACCCGAGGAGAGGCTGAGGCGGTCCATCTGGACGGACAGGGGGTCCACGTCGGCGGACAGGCGGTCGGGCATGGGGGGCGGGGCCGGCTGGCGAGCAGCCTCGGTGCTCCGCTGGCGCTCCAGCTGGTGCTGCTCGGCGTTCCGGCGCTCCTTCTTCCCCACCTTGGTGCTCTGGCGAGACTCGCGGGAACGTGCGCTCTGGAACGCTGAGTCCGACGAGTCCGACTCGTCTGGGTCCTGAAGGGTTCACACACACGCACGCACACGCACACGCACACGCACACACACCTGATTAATAACCTTAATAATTACATATGAGCGAACGATTAGATTAATTAAACATAATGTGATTATCGGAATATATCGTCTCTGTCGGGTGGAAACCTCATATGTCCCAAAACTGTTACTTTTCAAGATTCTAATTCATAAAGAGCAGATCTACAAGCTCAAAACGAGCCTGTAGATCTGCTATTTTTGATACGTTTGTGTGACAATGTAGTATGATCAAGTTAAGTATAGAGCATTAATTCACGAAAAAACACAAATGGTTAAAATATGGAGATAAGAGGTTTCTACCCCACAGCAACAATATACACTTAATTCATATTTATTTTGACAGCCTCTATATACTGTAAACCGTTTTCTATCTTTACTTTTATCCATAGTTTTATCATTGTTTTGTATTGTCATTTATCACTGTAGTGGCACTGGTCACCCTTAGCCTAACCCAACCTCACTAAGACAACAGTAAAAATACCTGGCAAATAAAAGTATTCTGATGCTAATAAATATTGATAAAGATATATTACACACTATATAGATGGGTTTCCTGTTTGTAAACATGAGAGGATGATGCGCGCGCAGTGGAGGACGAGCCTGTAGAGGGCGCTATTACCCGCAGCAGCTCTGGCCATTGTACATTCATAAAAGAAATGGTCTTCACCGGGTTTAATGAAAGTAGATTAAATGATGCAGTTTGTAATATCTTCTTTACTCAATAAAAATGATTTGTCGGAAGTTGGATCTGTTTGTATATAATAGCAGCATTATGCCTATTATGCCTATAATAGCAGCATTATGCCTATCTAAATCCCGAACAAAACAACAGAGTGAAGGGCGCTTCCGGTTCGTTCTACCCCAAGCATGCGCAGATTGCGCACTCTGCTCTGTGATGACGTCGCGCGGAAACCCATCTATAAGAATTATATATATCTGAATCAGCTTCATTGTCCCATCAGAGGTTTTTACAGGTGTAAAGAAATGGGTGATTTATTATTATTATTTTTTTTCCCTGTGCAATCTCCATCATTTGTAGTTTTCAGGAAAGGGAAGAAGAAGAGAGATAGAAAGGAGGAAAAAAATACGATGATACATACCGTTGTCGGGCGAAACCTTGTATCTCCATATTTCAACTTGGAGATAAATTAACGCCCTACTTCAAAAGTAGCGAAAATAGCCGATCTACAATTGTAGATCGGCTATTTTCACTATTTTAAGACATTTTCTTAAATAATATAAAAAAGGAACGGGTTTTGGACATACAAGGTTTCCCCCCCGACATCGGCGATTATTAGTGCATGGGTTTGTTTATTCTCCACCTGTCCGGCGCTGCAGGATCGCGAGCAGAAGATGTGTCCCTGTTTGGGCAGGAAGGGACGCCCCAGCAGGGAGCGCTTACAGCGGGCACAGCAGAAGCACTCCTCCGTGGCGTGCCAGTGCTGCCCGTCATATGTCATCTGACCCTGGTCGATGCCTGCAGCAGATGGGGGGAAAAGGGGGGGGGGGGGGTCAGCCCTAAATTGATATACATTTGGCCACGGACCCCATCTGAAAATGTTTTGTGCCAGGGACCCCCAGAAGCAAATATATCAGTTAAGTTTCGCTTAAAAAAATATCAATATTCAAAGATATGCACACTTTTTTCAAAATTAGCAGATCTACAAGCTCATAGCGAGGTGCCGCACGGTGCAGCTATGAGCTTGTAGATCTGCTATTTTTGAATAGCCAAAGCTAGGTGGTTAAAAATGATTGTGACGCTATTAACACATTTTGCTGGGGACCCCCTGGTACTCCCTCAAGGACCACTGGTGGTCCCTGGACCACTGGTTCAGAACCACTGCTCTAGTCCATGGGTCTTCAACAGGGGGTCCGGGACCCCCAGGGGGTCCTAGTCCTCAGAGTTACTACAGGGGGGCCGCCAAATCTTTTTGTGATAGGGGGGAACATTTGCCGAAAATAGCAGATCTACAAGCTCACTGCAACGCGTTGTATGCTTGTAGATCGCTATTTTCAGCAGAGATGTTTAGTGTAGAGGGGGGGAAAAACTAGTAGGCCTACAAGTAGGCTACAGAGCGAAAGGTCAAGTTTACAATTATTGAGGGTTTAAGTGGTTAAATGTCTGAAAATACACATATGAATCCAACATATTGATCGAAATTCACAAAAACGAAATAACAACATTACTGATGATAGTGCTGTCAAACAAGTCTATGAAGCCTTCTATGAAAAGTTTTATACAGTATAAAGTGGGGGTCCCTTCTCCATCTCTCTCTCAGCTAAGGGGTCCGTAGCCTCGGAAACCCATGTCTTTTTTTTTGTTAAGGGGTCCGTGGCCTGAAAAACTTTAAAGAGCCCTAGTCTTAGAGAAACCAAGGGTTTCCCGGCAGTCCATTGCGCCGGGCCTGTTTTTTTTTTGTTGCTGCAATGATGCAATATTGCAATGCACGTGCAAGGCTCAGGAATGTTTTTAATAAATGCAAATAGCCGCCCATATTACAGTAAAGGCATCTGCTATTATATATTATTCATATTATTTCGAGAAGGGCACTGTGGTAACCGTTCCTCGCCCCAAATCACACTCGCCCCCATGTATTTCGCGGACGGAGGCCAACGAAGACCCGGGGGTGAGCGTGTTTTGGGGCGAGCGTTCTTCCAACAAAACAAAACAAACGAACAGCTGATTGCGCGTGCAGCGACACACAAACACACACACACACACACACACACGCACACATTTAAATTGACAGTTACTGCGCTCCCAGCAGTTACAAAAGTTACGAAACTACCTACGACGCAGTTTATCTTCTGTCGCCGAGTCGTGGTGTTTGCAACATGATATTTATCAAGTTTATGTTCGCCAAGCGACAACAACGGAACATAATTAGACTTTATTGGACTAAAGAACAGGAACATAATTAGACGTTATTGGACTAAAGAACAGGAACCTGGCTGATGTGATGGATATAATCCCGCCCCTCCGCCCCCCCAGGCATTGTGTGGAGAATGTGAGTGGAAATGGTCAATGTATGTTGAAATGTCAGCTGTCTTTAACGTACCATAAACCTGTAGCCAACCACGTAATACAATAATAGTAACGTTAGCCTAGCTTGTGGCAACACGGATGAGTGCACGCGCGCGCGTGCGTGTGCGCGCGTGTGTGTGTGTGGCATTACTGTTCTAACCTGTTTTTTAGACGTTGGTTCTGACTATAACCAAGTGTTGTCTTGTTAGGATGTTATGGGATCAGTGTATAGTTCTATACCAGGGGTCTTCAATGATTTTTGTCATAGATTTCATAGGTAGCTTCATAGATTTATTTGACAGCACTATCATCAGTGATGTGTAAATTCATGATTCATGTTTGTTTGTTTGTTTACACATTATATTTTCTATTAATGTGTTGATTTTCAGTAATGTACCACTTACCCTCAACTTAGTACTTTGTAAAGTTGACCTTTGGCTCTGTACTTTGTTCACTCTTTTTTCCCTGTACACCAAATATCTTTGCCGAAAATAGGGAGCTTGTAGATCTGCTATTTTCGGCAAATGTTCCCCTCAGAATAAGGATGCTAGGGTTCAAGTGGTTAATGTAAGATCAAATAAATCCTATCACACAAACATTTGGTGGCCCTCCTATTGTAAATCTAAGGACCGGTAGGGGTCTCGGACCCCCTGTTGAAGACTCTATAACCAGGTGTTGGCTGTGTACTGGCATCAGTGTGGGTTGGTTCTATATTATAACCAGGTGTTGTGTTGTCAGGCTGTACTGGGATCAGTTGGTAGAACTGGACATTGGTTCTATAACCAGGTGTTTAGTGTTGGGTTGTACTGGGATCAGTGTGGCAAAATGGCAAGTTTGTATGGAATGGAGTAGAGTAGACTAAAAGATTTATCATTGACTAAAACTAGACTAAAATGTAAACAGTTTTTGTTGACTGAAACTGAATACTTCAAGTTTTGTTGGACTAAGATAAAGACTAAAATGTTTGACTTTTAGTCCACTAAAACTTGACCAAATAAAAACAGGATGAGGTTGACTAAATATGATGAAAACTAACAAGGGCGATTGAAACTGGACTTACCGTACATTTAAAATGGCTGATCAAATCTGGCACAGTGGTACAAAGCTTAACACAACGTTGAATAAATGTGACTAACAATAGCATAATGCAGTTGTGTTTTCCATCATCACACCAACTTGTTAATATGTTGAGGAAAAAAAAAAAAAAACTAATTCTGTTAATGAAGAATTGCATTCAATCTTTATTAAATGTATCCAAATTTTTTCTCCCCAGCCGTAGCACCGGGCCTAACTTTTTTCCTGCAGGAAACCAATTCCTATTTCTGCACCAAGGATTGAATATGGTGTTTATAATGACATTATGGTTATACATTCTGTTTGTTTCACAAGACATGGCACTTGTAAACGATATAGCTGAATTGGCTGAACACTGGCCATATACAGAAAAAAATATGTTTTAGTCATAAAAAAAAAGAAAAAATGAACTTTATTTATAAAGCACATTTACAATGATCAGTTGTCAACCAAAGGGCTGTACAAGGTCAGATTAGTGTTTTGTCTTCTTTTGCTTCGACTGAAGTTTCTTTGTTTGGTACAATTGAACAAACTTTTGTACAATTGAAACAAAGTCTTGTTCTAATAGTTGTTATTCATTAATCATAACTGTTCTTTTTTTCGATCTTTCTTTGTGATACTCAAGGCTTATGGTGTTCCTCCCAACCCACTCAGGACCATAGGAGCCATGCATGTACACAGGTACCAGAGCCACGGTGATGACCCCAGACGGCAACAGTGAGGAGTGTGACATCCTGGCTGTGGGGTGTTGCAGGGGGACACCCTCCCTCCCTCGCTTGCATGGAGGACTCTGAATGGCATGGCCAGTGTGTGTAGAAGTCCAACCCGTCCCACCATATCAAGCTCAGCTTCTTCTCAGTCCTGTAGAGTCCGTTCTCCTATTCAGCTGTGAATGCTGGACGCTGAAAGCCTGCTCTACAGAAGTCCCTGGCCTCTGTGCTACACCAGATCGCTGTGTGCAGTACTAAACATCAACATCGAACATCGACCAGGATGAACATGTTGCCGATGAGCATCTGTAATGGGGGGGCTACCAAGGGTGAGTGAGAAGATGGCAGCCAGGAGATAGGCCTGTCACAATTATTACATAATCCTCTAATCGCAATTATTATATATATTCGCAATTATTTTTGCATAATCGTCATAATCGTCATAATCAATTCCATGTTAAAAAATGTCATATTTTTAAAAAAAAATCAAAAATAGTGGAAATAGCCGATCTATAAGCTCAAAACGCGTCGCGAGCTTATAGATCGGCTATTTCCACTATTAATGTTTATTTTTAGGTATAAAGTAATTAAATGTGTTATTTGTCATATCTGCCCTGTGCAACTTTTGTTTACGAAAGCTAAAAAGCCAAACAGAAATTAAAATTTTATTCATAATGTTCCATTAATTTTCAACGACAGAAACACAATTAAATCGTTAATCGCAATTTTTTGAGTGATGATTAATCGTCAACTTAAATTTGTAATCGTGACAGCCCTAGCTGGTCGCCGGTCACTGCCGTTTGACCAGGAGGAGCTCCCGGCGGTACAGTATGGAGCATGGAGATGACTGGAGACACCACTGGAGTGAACTAGAGAGAGGGGGGTTCCAAAGTTTGACCCCGGCCATCACATCGCGCAACTGCTGAAGTCAAGTAGAAGACGGCTCAAGGTACGAACCTTGTTTTTGTTTAGTTTTTCTTTGCTGCTGCGGCTTGTGTTGTATGCTCTGTGTGTGTTAATGTGATTCAAGCTGTTCGTACTATTGTAGTAATTTTGGGACCCAATACCGAGTGAGTGGGTGGCAATGGAACATGTTCAGTGACTCTGAAGTGACATGTTCTGGCTCTGGAATTGAAGGCTGCATGTGGTGGCTTTCTTTTCTTTCTCTCTTTCTCTCCAGGAACCGTTTTTATTTCTTTGCTGCTGCTCCTGCTTGTGTTGCAATGCTGTGTAGTAATGTGATTCAAGCTGTGGCTCCATTTTCAGTCAGTGACTGCATGCTCCTGGCTCTGGAATTGAAGGCTGAATGTGAATCTATCTATATCCATAGGCCATTTTTGCCTCTGCCACCAGGGGGGAGCAAAGGAAATATATGAACATATAATTTTTATATATGCAACATATATGTTTCTCATATGTGACATATTCGGAATTGGCCGCCTGCATACGTATATGTCTCTACATATATGTACATATATCCATATATGTGGAATATATGTGGACATATAAGCTATATATGAGACATATATATTCTTTAGATATAAAAAAAATATATATTTTTTTATTTATTTTTATAGTCCGGCTCCCAGGGGGGGCAAGGCCCCCCCATGCCCCCCCTAAAAATTGCCTATGTGCATTTGATGGGGCCGCTCGGGCCCCTTCTGTTGTGTCTAACATCAGTGCGTGTTGAAATAAATCTCCATGGTTTCCGTTGTCTGATATCAGTTCTTGTTGAATGGTTTCTGTTATGTCTGATATTCGTGCATGTTGAAAATCTCCATCACAGTTTCTGTTGTGGCTGACATTAGTGCAGTGCATTTTATAATAGTTTTTAATTTTATCTTAAAGACAGTACAGTGTACCAGACGATACAAAAAAAATGAATAAACACCACCAAATAAAAAAACAACAACATTACAAAAAAAGACACCAAAAACAAACACACATTGCTAGGTTTACAGATGCAGCTGCCTTTCTAACACCTTCTAGGGTCTTGTTCTCACATCAGTCCATCTGAGAATATGTAAGGAGTCCATATTTTATCATAAATGTCCAACTTTCCCTTAATTTTGTAAATGCAAGTAATCTAGAGGTATATAACTTGATATTTCTGTCTTCCATTGGGCCAGTGTTGGGGGGGGGGGGGGGCTTTCCAATTTACAGCAATACATTTTTTTGGCAGCGATGAATGCAAGGTTGCTCAATTTTCTTTGGTAACTGTCACCATGTTTGAAATGACCGATCAGGCAGAGACGAGGGGAGGGTATCAGCCTAAGGTCAAGACAAGATGACATAAAGGAACATGTATCCTCCCAAAACGGGACAAGTCTATGGCAGGACCATGACATATTGTGCAGTGCAGTGCATTCGACTCCATATACAGTATGTGCATTTGACGGGGGGACCCATTAGGCCAGTGGTTTTCAACCAGTGGTCCGGGGACCACCAGTGGTCCTTGAGAGAGTACCAGGGGGTCCCTAGGGAAATTAGTTAACATGGCGTCACAATCATTTTAACCACTTAGCTTTGGCTATTCAAAAATAGCAGATATACAAGCTCATAGCGCGGCACCGAGTGCCGCGCTATGAGCTTGTAGATCTGCTATTTTTGAAAAACCTTGAAAAACTGTGCATATCTTTGAATATTTATATTTTTTAAAGCGAAAATTAAGTGATATCTTTGCTTCTGGGGGTCCCTGGCACAAAACATTTTCAGATGGGGGTCCACGGCCAAATGTATATCAATTTAGGGGTCCTTGGCATGAAAAGGGTTGAAAACCACTGCATTAGGCAATTTTAATATAGGAGTGTGACGGGCGTAGTAAGGGATGATGAGGTGTGAGGGGACAGTGGAGCTAGACCGTAGCCCGTGCAGTGATTTATAGGCTAACAGGAGGACCTTGAAGTGTGAATGATTCTGAATTAGGGAGCCGATGAAGGGATTTAACCCATTCAATCCGGGAAAGCATCTTTTGTGTCATTTTAGATTTCTTTGGCTATTCAAAAATAGCAGATATACATTGTCACGCTATGAGCTTGTAGATCTGAATAACTCAATTATTTGCCTCTGGGGGGGGGGTCTCTGGAACAAAAATATTTTGAGAGGGGGGTGGTTCGGCGGACATATACATATTATTTTGGGGGTCCTTGACATTTGAGAACCACTGATATTATAGCAACATAGGTTTTTCAAAAAAAGACATTTGAAGAACCCCCAGAAGCAAAGATTTGAGTCACAAATATTCGCTTTAAAAAAAATAATATATATATTCAAACTAAAGATTTGCATAAATGTTCACGATAAAAAAAAAAGATCGATAAGCTCCGCTATGAGCTTGTATATCTGCTATTTTCTTTTATACCCAAAGAAATCTAAAAATGACACAGATGCGTTCCCGGTCTTAATGGGTTAAGGACCGAAGTGATATGATCAAATTGACTGCTTCTAGTAGCATACAAGATGTATTGGTTTCATACTGCAGATATGGGTAGACCGGAGAAAAGGCTTTTAAGCTCTCCGTTACAGAATATTAATGCACTTAGACCTTTCACCAGACATTCACCAGAAATAGCCGATCTACAAGCTCACAGCGAGCTTTTAGACCTGGTATTTCTGGTGAAGAGATTCGGGTGTAGAGGGAAACAGGGAGCAGACACAGTGTAACCGCGTGGAAAAGCCAACATCTTATCCACCAGCCTAAAGGGGAATTCCCCATTGGCCGAGGTAGATAGATTTCTGTCCCTCTTTCGGTCTTCTCCTTCCACACATCTCATTGATCACCTTCCATGATTGGCTGTACTGTTGTTCTCCCTGAGCAGCTTCCACTCTGCGGACCTTTTGCATCAGCTCCTCACCGACCGATTTAGTGTCTCGCGTTGTTCTGCGGACGGGTCTTGACCAGCTGCGTGGCGTGCGTCCTCCACTTTTTGACGTGCTGCTATGACATCCGGGTGTTGTCACCCGGATGTACAAGCTCACAACTAGATCTGCTATTTTTATACATTTTGAAAACTTGAAATCTGCATAATGTCTATGTTTTACTTTTGGTACTTTAAGTACATTTTGATGCCAATACTTTTGTACTTTTACTCAAGTAAATTTTGAATTCCAGACTTTTACTTGAGTACTTTTTCCACCACTGCGTTTTGAGGAAGAAGTTATATGGCTGCTTATATCTAACCTTTATATTATACCGTCCCTTATAATACTTCTACAATACATTATGATATTTGTCAGCTTGTAAGAGCCTAGATGTCTCCACCAGGCCTAATAGCTATTGTTTTGGTACAGCCTATCTTGTTATGGTTCAGTTTGTCCTTCAGGCAGCTACAGTATAACTATGATCTCTGCCCTGTGCTCGAGGCAGAACTACCGTACCACTGACATGAGTGTTAATGTACTTCTGACCATGATATCATGTACATAAAGCATAACCACCTCCACCTAGAATATTGTCTCGACTCCAATGTGCCTTATCGATTGCTGATTGATCCAGAATTCCACGGCAGTTTCACTAAGTCATAGAGGGTTTTAAGTGGTAGAGAGGCAATAAAGAAAGTGTGTTTAGTAGTGGTACGTACCTATGTGTTCTCCACATGCGTCGCAGTACTCTGCGTAAAGGGTTTCGAAGCAATTGCAGCAGTGGGGCCGGCCGTCCTTCATGATGTACCGCTGACCACCAAGGGGCGCCTCGCACTCGAAACAGCAGAAGTGCTTCATGTGCCAGTGGCGGCCCTCCGCCTCGGTGCACTCGTCAGCAAAGATGATCTGCATGGTGGCCAAACAGAACAGACCCCAACACGTTCTGATAAGGTCAACGCAGGTGACACAGGAGAATTCTGGGATAAAAGATTAATCCTCATTATACAGACGGCTTAGTTCTGACTAAGCCGTCTGAGTGGTCGAGATAGGCTCTCCATACGGTGGTCATTATGAGCATGATAGCACATCTAGCCGTTCTCAAATTAAATATTTGAAAACGGCCTAATCACAATTTTACTGATCACATTCACAATATACTGTAAATATCACTAAATCTCAATATAAATATGAATAAACACAATATAAATACATCTGATCACAAAAATGACTAATCACAATATAAATATTACTAATCACAGTATATAAATAAATCCTCTTATAATTCGACAAAGCTCTGAGGTGGTGAGCCGGTTCTCCTCAGTGGCTGGAGCAATTGATCTGAATTTGCACACCATTGACCATTACCATGTGCACGGAACAGCAAAGCTTGTTTTTCGCGTTCCAGCTGTCAGCTGTTTATTAGCGTTTTTGTGTTCGCTGGCTCCCGGGTTGCCAAATCATGTGCGCATATCCCCCCACGGGTATGGTCTAGTATTACTAATCACAATATAATTATTCCGCCACTGTTCAGCTTTGATATTAACAAAGACAGAACCCTGCTGTGCTAGGCTGGGTAGCTATTAGTGCTAGCAGTTTGCATGTGAAGTAGCTAAACATAGCTAAATGTGTCGTTAATTTTCTTTTCTCAAAATTCCAGAGAATATCTTACAATGAGATTGAGCTAACAGTGAAGCTGTGTTTCTCTTTGTGAGGGTATAGACACTCAGTTTGGTAAAAGTTGGCCTGACACAAAGCCATCTCAATGGCTCTGGACTGGCTGAGTAAACAGGGACTTGTTATTGTCTCTGTCAGACCCACATTTATTTCCAGCATAATGGAGGGGATGCTAGGAAAAACGTTGCTATTTTGAGAGTGAATTGCCCCACGATATGAATACATTTTAATGATATGTTTTATTTTGATGGTAACTGTTGTATAATCGCAATATTGCACTCAAGGGGTGTGCTTTGCCGTCATTAACCCATTAAGACCGGGAACGCATCTGTGTGTCATTTTTTGATTTCTTTGGCTATTCAAAAATAGCAGATATACAAGCTCAAGCTTGTAGATCTGCAATTTTTGAAAATTCGTGGCAAAACCTTGGAATATATATATATATTTTAAAGCGAACATTTGTAAAATATTTAGTTCCAGGAACCCCCAGAAGCAAAGATTTGAGTTACAAATGTCCGTAAAAAAAAAGGAAAGAAATCAAATATTTGCACAACTTTTCATGATTTTTCAGAAATAGCAGATCTACAAGCTCATAGCGCGGCACCCTATGAGCTTGTAGATCTGCTATTTTTGAATAGCCCAACGAAATCTAAAAATGACACACGGATGCGTTCCCGGTCTTACAGAGTTAATTGGCACTTCAGCGATGCTTGCGGAACTCGGCGCAAGCATCGCCATTATAACACCCTCTGGTGTGTAAAGAGCTGTCGATGGTACTTTCCTGTAAATATCAAATAAGAAACGGTGAGTCATGGCCTTTCTGAGACATGGCAAGAGCTCTGGGAATGTGTTTTTCTTAATCCTCGTTTTAAGTTCTCCAAGCTGGGTTGGATTTGCTCTGGTCACTCGTTTTTATGTCTGGTGGGGATATGTTTTATCCTTGAATGTTTCTTGGTCAGACTTAATTAAATTCATGCATTCCCTTTTGGGAAACGTAGACTGATATCGTTGCTGTCAGGCAGAAACCTCTTATCTCCATATATATATATATATATATATATATTTTTTTTTGGGGGGGGGGGGGGATTAACGCCCTACTTGATCATACTCCGGCGTCGCACAAAAGTAGCAGATCCATCAAAAGTAGCAGATCCATCAAAAGTAGCAGATCCACAAGCGTGAAACGCGGCGCGTTCTGAGCTTGTAGATCTGCTACCTTTCCTATTTTTGAATTTGAATCCTGCAAAGTAACAGTTTTGGACATGAGGTTTCTCACCTGACGGATACAAAAAAAGAATGAAAGAGGCGAAAATAGCCATTCGATGTGTTGTGAGCTTGTAGATCGGCTATTATTGCTATCGTACAACAAAGTATTGTAGCGTCCCCCATATCTTTGCCATAGCTCGCTCTGCTGAGCGCTTTGGCACAGGGGGGGGGGTTGTTGGGGGGGCTGGTGAGCTTGTGGGTCATGGGTTTGATCCCGGCGGCGCTGCACTGTTCGTTACACTGGTGTCAGAAGGGGGGTGTCGCTCATGCGAGGGACTTGGTAGAGTGAAGGGCAATGGGCGCACTTAGATTCAAACCATGGGGGAAAGTGTAGGGTCCCCAAACCCCCCATACCTCGACCGTAACTCGCTCTACCAAGTGAGCTAGCTCTCTTTGTTGGCCGGGCTGGTGAGCTTGTGGGTTCATGGGTTTGATCCCAGCTCGGGGCGCTGCACTGTTCATTACAGCAGGGGTCTTCAACAAGGGGGTCCGGGACCCCTAGGGGATCCTCAGGGATACTACAGGGGGTCCGCCAAATCTTTGTGTGATGGGGAACATTAGCCGAAAATAGCAGAACTATAAGCTCACGACGCCTCGCAGCGCGAGGCGTCGTGAGCTTGTTGATCGGCTATTTTCGGAGAGTTGATGTAGAAGAAAAAAAGGGCAGACCCAGAGCCAATGGTCAAGTTGACTAAATATTGAGGCTTTTAAAAATGTTAACTGTCTGAAATTACACATTAGCATGAATCCAACTATCTATGAAATCTATGAAAAAAGTTTAATCTGCCACACAGTTTCATACAATACAGTATGTAGGCCTAGTAGGGGTCCCTGCTGCATCTGTGTCTCAGCTATAGGGGGGTCCTTGGGCTGAAAAATGTTGAAGACCCCTGCATTACAGTAAAGGGCTGGAGTGGTTAAGAAAATGCTCTAAAAACCCATCGGGTACTATGGAGGACATGTTACTGTACCTCGTCGCAGGCAGTGCAGCGAGGCTTCAGCCTCTCGGCGTGGTGTCGTCCACAGTACACCTTCCCGTCCAGGTAGAAGTAGATGAGGTCCACCAGCAGCTCCTCACACATGCCGCACACGAAGCAGTGAGGGTGCCAGCAGACCCCGTGGCCCGCCCGCGCCGCAAACACCACCACCTCCCCGCCGTTGATCTGCCCGCCGCACTGGAGTAGACAAGACGGAGACAATACAGACAGAACAAGGAAGGGAGAGAGAAGAAGAAGAGATATATACACACAGATTAAAGGAGTAGTTCACCCACAAAATTAATTAATTTCTAACAATTACACACCCCATGAAGCCTTGAATTCATGGAGATTTTTTTGTTTTTGTCGCATTCCAGAGACAATAATTTGATTACCGGCGGAAAGATGCTTATGTATTTATCCGGTAGGAGACTCAAAGGAGTCTCTTTGAGTCTCCTACCGGAAATAACACCCCGTCATCAAATTATTGGCTCAGGAATGTATTAAAAAAAAAACATCTCCATCAACATCAACTTATTTTAGTTTCATCACGTCCCATTTCACTTGTTTATTCTGTATCCTGTATGAGTTCTCTCTCCCGATTGGATGAAATTAGTATCTCAACCTAAAATAAAATAATACAACAAAGGGCTTAATTGTTTAAACCAGTGGTTTTCAACCTTTTTCATGCCAAGGGCCCCTAAATTGATATAAATTTGGCCGCGGACCCCCATCTGAAAATGTTTTGTGCCAGGGACCCCCAGAAGCAAAGATTTGAGTTAAAAATGTTCGCTTTAAAAATGTATATTCAAGGATATGCACACATTTTCAAGATTTTTCAAAAATAGCAGAGCTACAAGCTCATAGCGCGGCACTCGGTGCCGCGCTATGAGCTTGTAGATCTGCTATTTTTGAATAGCCAAAGCTAAGTGGTTAAAATTATTGTGACGCTATGTTAACTAATTTCCCTGGGGACCCCCTGGTACCCAGCCAAGGACCACTGGTGGTCCCCGGACTACTGGTTGAGAACCACTGGTTTAAACTATTCCTCATGTTGCTGGGGACCCCCTGGAACCCCCTCCAGGACCCCTGGGCGTCCGCGGACCCCACTCTGAGAACCTCTGGCCCTGGTGTTCCTCTATTATTGGACATTCTCACAGACAAATGCTGCTGTTTTTCAGGCTGTTAGCGCCGTTTATTTGTTCTCTTATCTGGTCTCTGCAGTAATGCGTTTGCGTTACATTTTCTGTTTTATTGTTTTTATTTATTTCATTTTTTCTCCTGTGTTTGGTGATGTATTGTTTGTTTTTTGTCTGTTTTGAACCGGAATGTCGATTACTTTTAGCCCCTATCTCGCCAGTCCTCAAGAGGCCTTGGTTTTGACCAGGCCATGATTAAAAATGAGAATCTGTTGTAAATGGGTTTTTGCCTATATGCGATCGGGTGGTGCAGAAGTAAAGTGTCTGACCACCGCGGAGGTTGTGGGTTAGAATCAGTGGTGGAAAGTACATTTACTTAAAGGTAGGGTAAGTGATTTGCAATTATTCAAATAATTGCGAAATGGGTCTATGTTCTGATAGTGCTCGTTACTATAGAGTGTCCTGTCCATATAAGGAGTCTCCATGTCTCTCCAGCTCTTTATAAAACAGAAAATGCATTTTCGTTTCAGTTTCAGTTTCATTTCCAATTTTATCCAATCAGGATAGAGAACTCAATCAGGATATAGATTAAACAAGTGAAATTGGAAGTGATGACACTAAGGAATGAGCAGGAAAAATTTTAACTGGAACACTATAAAAAATTAAGCTTAAAAATGGGTACTTTCTCCTGATTGGCTGAGATTTTGACACCTACCAGAAAATGTATTTTCTGTTTATTAAAGAGCTGGAGAGACGGGGAGACTCCTGTTACTGAAAAAACACTCTATAGCAATGATTACTATCAGAATATAGTGCTTTAACCTTTTAACAAAATACTTTTTGTTTTAACCCAAAAATATCACTTACCCTACCTTTAACTACTGTACTTAAGTACAATTTTGAGGTATTTGTACTTTACTTGAGTATTTCCAATTTTCTGTACTTTTACTTCTACTCCACTACATCTCAGAGGCAGATATTGTACTTTTACTCCACTACATTTATTTGAAAACTTTATAGCTACTAGTTACTTTGTTGATTTTGATTATTATTATAAACATACATCAACCACTTCAGCCCTATATACATTTCGGCCATTTGAAAATAGCCGATCTACAAGCTCACAATGCGTCACATCGCGACACATTGTGAGCTTGTAGCTCTGCTATTTTCAAATGATTCTTTTACATTTGAAAACTCTACTTTTGGTACTTTAAAGTAAATTTTGGCACAAAACAGTTTGAGAACTACTGATTTAGAAGGCATTTCTCAGGTCTTAATGGGTTGAATAAAGGCTGAATAAAATCAAATGAAATCAAAGTGTAACCTGTTGGCAGGAGGCTCCATTGACTGTGAGGGGGAAGGGCCGGACGTTGCCCCGCCCCAGGTTGTCTTTCTTCCGTTGGTTACTGAAGATCTTCAACTCTCTCTTCTCCTCCTCGTCCAGACCGTTACAGTAACACACCTAGAGGGCAAAGTAATTCATCACTGTTACAGTAACACACATGGAGGGGGCAGGGCAATGCAAGTCATCACTGTTACAGTAACAGGGGGCGTACTTCTGGAATGTTATTTAGATTCTTTGGGGTTCCTTGAAGTCTAGATTTAGACTCTTAGATCACCTTTCTAAGAGTCGACTGTAGGCTGTAGAAGCAAAGTTCTAGCCATGTCCTGTTGTGTGTGAATAATTAGCAAACCCAATTTAAAAACAATTGAGACATCTTTATTTGACTTCCTCGGAACCCCAAGAATCGAGGTGTGCCACTTTTTCTTCTGTCAAGAGTTAAATGAACACTCAGTATTTTAGGTTGAGTGGCAGTGTGGTACCTCATTGTCATGTGGTGGCAGCTGGTGAAGCAGTTGCTTGATGCGGTATTGTTCTCCAGGACTGTTAACATAAGGAACCTTGTCTTCAGGCAGGGAGCTGTAGTACTGATGCACCTAAAACACAACATAAAGCAGCTGTAAGGAACCTGTCTTCAGACAGGGACTTTGTCGTCAGGCAGGGAACTGTAGTACTGATGCACCTAAACACAAAACCAAGCGGCTGATTCCACAACACCTGCATAGTTCATGTAAAAAGTAGATCATACTTTTTGCATGTCATATACTGGCATATACTGATGACATCAGGGATCTCCATATATGGGCATAAAAGGGACACAGACAGACAGGGACAATAGGTACTCTGACATGCAGGTCCCCGACCGACACTATGCCTCAGACTGTCTGAGTCATAGTAGCCGATCTACAAGCTCACAACGCATCGCATCGCGACGCGTTGTGAGCTTGTAGATCTGCTATTTTCAAATAGCTGATGTATATGTTAAAGTGCTCATGTGGCCCATAGTCGCTTCTTTTGGGCTGGTTTTCCTAGACCTGGTTGTGTGTTTCTCTCACAGAATCTGGCAACACTGCTCAGACACATCGGTGGTGTGAGGGCTGTGTAGCGGCCCGAACTCTAGATACTAGTTATTACATAATCACCTGATCGCAATTGTTTTAGATAATCGCAATCATTTTTTGCATTGACTTTTGACATGCAAATTCGTTTTTGCGTGAGTACAGAAGTCCTGACGTCACTCGTTCATCCCCCGGTTCGTAAAGTAATTTCTCTATGGAGAATAACATTGGGTCATCTAATCGTCTCATATAAGAATTGTGTAAAAATAAACAAACTGTCTCTGCGATATTGCTCTGTATCGTTTATGATCGTCAGTCACTTATATCTGATACAGTCTGTTTCTGGCGAAAATGTAACTAATTCGGCGGAAGTAACATTAGCGTTTTCTCACCGTCAGTTGATGCTTCATATCCATAAGAGTCAAACCGCCGGGGTCATTTGTTTATTTTTGCAACACAGTTCTTATTTGACGCGATATTAAACACGTCTATGGGGATTCAGAACGGGGGTGGAAAACCGCGAACCAGGTAGGATGTGTAAATTACGTCAGACTTCGGTGCTCTATTGTGTCTCCATTATGACCACAGATATGCTCCACAAGTGTGAAAAACACATTATAAATTTCAGCTGGTCTTTAAACTGGACAGTCTGGAGGTGGTTGTAGATGAGAGACTGAGGAGATGGATAGATAGATAGATAGATAGATAGGTAGATAGGTAGATGGATGGATGGTTATCCTGGTCAATCCCTCTCATCCCGGCCTCTATAGGAAGAGATAGCGGAGGATGAAAAGGCCATCATTGAGCCACTTCATCCCCTCCATCACAAAGTAAAGCCACCTGGACAGTCCTTTGTGCCAGTAGCCATCAAAGTGCACCATCACACCTGACCCCCATGAGAACTGAAGACCTGCACTCACTGTCCGTCTGCTCTGTTCTCTGACATTACTGACTCTCGCTGGACTCTGACGCACTTACCAGTGTTGCCATGTCTGCTTATTATAAGCGTCTTTGGGCTTGTTTTTCTGTAAAGTTGCTTATTTTGGGCTTGAGCTTCCAAATGTTTTTCCAATTATTATTTATAACAGTGGTTCTCAAACATTTTCATGTCATGGACCCCCAAATTAATATGTATTTGTGCCTAAACCCCTTCTGAAAATGTTTTTTGCCAGAGAGCCCCGTACCAAAATTGTGTTGTTAGAATCTTCCACATATTCCACATTTTATTTCAAGATTTTTTAAAAATAGCCGATGCATATAGGTTTAAAGTGCTCATGTGGCCTATAGTCGCTTCTTTTGGGCTTGTTTTCATAGACCTGGTTGCTTGTTTCTCTCCCAAGATCAGGCAACACTGGCACTTACACATCCACTACAGACCTGTGATAGATACCTGTAGCTGTTGTGAGACATAGTGTATGTGTGTGTGTGTGTGTCACACACACACACACACACACACACACACACACACACTAATACATACTTGTTTTTGTGGTGGGGTTGTGGTTATTCAGCCTAATCAATGTAGTCGGTAAGAAGAAACACTTTTCCACGTCGATATATAAAAATGTCAACACATTATCAAAAAATCATGCTTCTTCATTAATCGATTACTTGAAAAAGTGATCGATAGTATAATCACTAAGAAAACAATTGAAGTTTCAGCCGGAGTAATGACTAACACCACAAGGCACAACTTTGTGTGGTAATTACTTGGAAAATGCAAGTAGACTCATTTCCTAAGCCAAGCCCGAACATTTGCTCAATCAAAGCTATCACGGTATAACTGGCACAACAATGTTATAGTTTTGTCTTTCCTTTTACTCAAGTACTGTAAAGTTCTATTAAAGTTGTATAATGCAAATTCACAACTAACGATTTTTAGCAACCTCTGCTGGTCACTACCGTCACTGCATACAATTTCCTTAGTCCTCGATTACCCAGAATTCCATTCGTTTTCACCGGAAGCCGGAAGCGTTTAAAAAAGCGATCTTTTAATTGTTTTATACTATCTACGGATCGTTTCTCTTAGCCAGTGGAGCATTAGTTACCATGAGCTGTGCTTTCTTTTTCTGTTCTTTTTCGATCTTCTAATCCTACATTCTCTTAAAATCAGCGTGAGGTTCCTTTTTGTTATTAGCGCGGAGTTCCTGGCCAAACAGGAAACCGTTGCGGTAGTTCCTGGCCAAACAGGAAACCAGTGCATTTCCACCTCCGTTTTCCGGCCAGATGACGTCATTTCCCCGGGAAAGTCCCCCCAGTCCACGTTCAATAGAAAATATATAAATAAAAGGCTTCCGGGGGTGAAATTCATGGAGTGGGTGTTGTGAAACTTTTGCCACTCACAAAAGATATACAATTTAACTTTAGTTTTGTTGAAAACGTTACCTAGTATGCCTTTAACTTCATGGGATTTAATTATTTCCATGTAATCTTACTGATGTTGCAGCAACAAAAAGAACATCACAATCTGGGACTTCAAAGCAAGAAACCTAATTAACGGCTACAACAGAGACGATCTACAAGCTCACATCGCGACGCTTTGTGAGCCTATAGATCTGCTATTTTCAAAAGATTTTAATACCGGTACATTTTTACACATGATACCTTGTAAAACGGGACATTCTGCATCATGAGTACTTTTACTTATGGTAAAGACAGTATTGTCTGAAGTAGTCTGAAGTAGTCTGTTTGGTGGAGAGTCACCTTTATGAGAGGCAGCTTCATCCCTCAGTAGCTCTTAGTGCCTCTATAAGAGATGCAGCTTCATCTCTCAGCAGCATCCTGTGAGAATGGCTGACTGGACAAAATGACTGTTATCAAACTGCTGCAGTCATGTACTGTATTAACACTGTATGCCCTGGGAGGCTGGCTGCATTATTACACTGATGTAGTTAGGCCTTCTACCATACATTATGTTCTTAATAATTATTCTATCCTTTTCTAAATCTCCACAATATTGTGTTCTTGTCATGAACTGGCTCACATCATGACAAAAAGGGAGACGACACACAGGATTAAACTTAACGTTCTTTTATTTATAGCTAAAAAAGGTGCATAAAGTATGAGATGTGAATAATCAGTGATATCAGTAGTGTAAAAGGTGTATGGATGTATGAGCATGTATGAGCATGTATTGTATGTGCGGATGCAAAAGCAACTGAAACCAAACCAAACAAATCCAAGCACTGCTGCCTGTGTGGGAGAGAGAGAGAGAGAATGATCTCAGCCAGCCTGCTTTTATACCCAAGGGAATGATTGGGACCAGGTGTGTCTCATTCCCAGGACACACCCCAGCAGGCTGGCCCTCTCCTCCTACACAGGGATAGAGAATACCATTAGAATCACAGCCACCACTACACACATATTAGGATGGGTCATCACACCCCCCCCCATAAGACAGGAGACCAACCAGGTACTCCGTAACATTTAATTCAACTTTACAGTTCTCCTCAATCATACTAATACCTGACCCATCCATCCAACCACCCACTCACCCCCTCAGTCACCTGTAGAAACAGTATTAAGAGTGATAAGTGACAGTGTAATTAGATGGATACTGGCACAAAAATATAGGTTAACTGTATTTGGCAGTTTTACATTTTCAACAGCACAGCCTTATCTGACCAAATAACTTTACCTTGACTTCAGAATATCAGTAAAAGGTACCACAACAGCACAACCTACTTGGTCTACGGCAATCTTCCATGCGTGGTAAAGGGAACGACTCAGGTTTTGTAACACTGTTGACTTTTAAGTCTGTGTAAGGTCGAAAAGTGGGCTTTTTAACCAAAAGACACACAGAGTCCCAACTGCAATTTGAAGGTTCTGCCAAATTGGTATCTAGCATGTACCTAACCTCCTTATCCAGTTGAGCTCGTGTTTCATCTCCAATATCAATATCGTGCTCTATCAGATGTGTCTGTGATGGTGTGTTTGAAAATAGCAAAGGACAGCTATTAACCATAGAAACCAACTCCTTCCTTTTTGTCTCCTCCAAATTTCCAAGTACTTTGGGTAAAGCTTTTAGTGCCTCAGAGCTGTTTACCCGTACTTGTAACACATTCTCATCTGCCGGCCAATCTCCCCCTCCATTAACCTCCCCCGCCGAAGAACCGCCCACCGTGCCTGTGCACAATGAAGGCTCAACGTAAGGGACGTCACCGGAGCTTTGGGACGCCGACACACGAGAACCGTATGGTTTCACCAGATTCACATGACACAGCCTAGACTTTCCTTTAGGCCACACTTTATCCCCTGCCAAATCATTACCAAGGATTATGTCAACCCCTTCTACTGGTAACTCAGGACGCACTCCTACCACCACCTCCCCACTAACCAACCCACAGACTATGGTCATTCTATGGAGGGGTACGGGAATGATCTGCATACCCATACCTCGCATTAAAATGCAATCGCCCGTCTCTGAAACTGAGGACAATGGAATTACACCCTGACGGATAAACGTATGTAATGCACCTGTATCTCTCAAGATGTTAACTCTAACTGCCTTTTTACCAGGCAGTGCTACATAACCCTCTGAAAGAAATGCTGAATACTCAGCCTTAGAGTCACACCCAGTGGGACACCTGATGTCCGAAACACCTTCTGTTTTAACAATTAGCTGCGGTGAGGGAATTTGTGCAGCCAAAGCGGCCGGTTTGATTGGTGCCCCACTTAACATCTTCTCTCTAGCTTTGAGAGCAAAACACTCCTTTTTCCAATGCCCACTTTGATGGCAAAAATGACAATTAGGGTCATCCTGTTTCCCTGAACTATGTTCAACTTTGGAAAAACTTGAATCCCCCTGCCCCCCAAACCGTTTTTCCGTACGCACTGGACCACCGGTCTGATGCGTGTAGTCACCACCAACTACCTTTTTGTGTGTTAAACAGTATTCATCCGCCAAGATGGCTGCTTCTTGGGGTGTTTTAACTTTTCTCTCAGTTATATAGGTAGCGATATTAGCGGGTACACAGTTTTTTAATTGTTCCAGCGTTAGCAAATCACAAAGCTCTTTGAAACTTTTAACCTCTGACGCTACACACCATCGGTTAAACTGGACCAACATCTCTCTCACAAATTCCACATACGTTTGATCTTCATTTCTCCTCCAATTCCTAAAACGTTGTCGATAAGCTTCTGGTACCAATTCAAATGCCCGCAACACTGTACTTTTAACCACTTCATATTTTTGACTGTCTGTTACTGTTAAAGAAGCATAGGCCTCCTGGGCCTTACCTGTGAGAACACATTGGAGTAGTAGAGTGCGCTCACTATCAGACCAGCCCCTGGCGTCTGCCACACGCTCAAACAGGGAAAAGAACAAATCCGGATCACTCTCTGCAAACTTGGGAAGTAATTTCAAGTTAGACCCAACATTAAATTGCTTCGTTTCATGAACACTCAATTTGAATTTCTCCTGCTCCAATTCCAACTTTAGCAATTCAGTCTTTTGTTTCATCCTTTCAATTTCTTTCTCGTGTTCAAGTTTAATTTCAAGCAATTCCTTTTGCTGTTCAAAGCTTAACTGCATAGAAGAAAATGAAAACGTTTTACCAACTTCTACCTCATCGTCCGATAGGACCTCCTCCTCTGGTAACACGGCCTGTGACACCAAGCTGTCCATCAGAAATATCTTGACCCTATACTTTAACCGCTTGTCACGGATCTCAATTTTGTAGTGTTCTGCTATTTTTAACAGTTGCTCTTTTGTGCATTTATCCAGTACATCCACAGAGGGAGCCTGAATAAACTCCTCGACCAAACTCATTTTGTCCTTAAAAAAAAACTAAACATGCAAAGGTTTCAACCAAAAAGTGGAAAAATACCCCGGAGCCCAACTCCCCTATCTAACCTGCCTACCACAAACTGACTCACTCGCTCAACCCTAGTCTTCAGTGGCCCTCCCGAGTCCCCCATTCCGACAAGGCATCTCAGTGGTACCACCCCATCCCATCTTTTGTGGAACACAGTCTAAACCTTAAAAAAAAAACAGTGATTCCCATATGGAGAACCACTGTTGAAATCTACCGGGAGTTGGAACCCCAAAGACTAAACCACTCACAAAATCCAAAAACCTGCACGTAAAAAAAAAAAAAAGTGTTCCTACTGCTCTCTCCCCCCCAACCAAAATACAAAACCTATGTGTCTCTCCCAAAACAATGTTCAAACTAAGAACAAAAGCGAACAAGCAAAGCCTAAGTTTACCAAATGAATTGTGTGATATCAAACATAAGTTGTATATTATCACTAATTTAGGCTAAAAAGTGACGAGCCCCCATCTTGTCATGAACTGGCTCACATCATGACAAAAAGGGAGACGACACACAGGATTAAACTTAACGTTCTTTTATTTATAGCTAAAAAAGGTGCATGAAGTATGAGATGTGAATAATCAGTGATATCAGTAGTGTAAAAGGTGTATGGATGTATGAGCATGTATGAGCATGTATTGTATGTGCGGATGCAAAAGCAACTGAAACCAAACCAAACAAATCCAAGCACTGCTGCCTGTGTGGGAGAGAGAGAGAGATTGATCTCAGCCAGCCTGCTTTTATACCCAAGGGAATGATTGGGACCAGGTGTGTCTCATTCCCAGGACACACCCCAGCAGGCTGGCCCTCTCCTCCTACACAGGGATAGAGAATACCATTAGAATCACAGCCACCACTACACACATATTAGGATGGGTCATCACATGGAGTCAAAAGTATAACGTTTGCCTCTGAGATGTAGTGGAGTATAAAGTATAAAGTATCAAGGAATGCAAATTCTAGTAAAGGAGAAGTACCTCAACATTGTACTTGTGGGGTACGAGATATTGCTTTGTTAAAATAAGTGTTCAATAGCTGTATCTTCTGATAGTACTCATTGCTATAGAGTGTTTGTTCAGTAACAGGAGTCTCTCCATGTCTCTCCAGCTCTTTATTAAACAGAAAATACATTTTCAGATCGGGATACCAATTATATCCAATCATGAGTGAGAACTCACACAGGATACAGATGAACGAGTGAAATTGGAAGTGATGCCAAGAAATTAGCAGGGAAAATTTTTTGAACCATAAACACTTGATAAATGGATACTCTCTCCTGATTGGCTGAAATTGTCAACCCGCCTGAAAATGCATTTTCTGTTTATTAAAAGAGCCGGAGTGACGGTTAGACTCCTGTTACTGAACAAACACTCTATAGCAGGGCTGATGCAACTTTGATGATGAAGAGGGCCACTATATCTCCAGAGGGCCACATTGCATATACTGTCTGGCCATTCTTTGTCACACACAAGTAGTTTTTTTTGTGCTATTATTTTATTGGAATCCTGAAAAGTAACATCTTTATTTAATTTCAAATGCATTTAGTTATACTTTATGAACTTAAATACAAATACATTGGACATAAAAAAGACAATAGAATTTTAAGCTACTAATATAGACTGATTGACTGTACTTAAAGCGGGTCATGTTTGCATGTTTGGAATTCTAACAGCTGAAATCAATAATATATCAGTATTCCGAAATTAACCTGCGCCCGCATTAAGTGAAGGTTGGGGCCTGCATGTGGCCTCCGGGCCGCCTGTTGCCCATGCATCCTCTATAGCAATGATTACTATCAGAAAATAGTGCTTAAACAAAGCTTTTAACAAAAAAGGAAAAGTACAGTACAGTACTTGAGTAAATGTACTTTGTTGCCTCCAACCACGGGTTGAATCAGGGGATTCAGACGGCAATGCAAAGCACTAATTAGTCATTGTGTTTGGCGGTGCAGTCATGGCCGTCACCCTGCTATAGACTGTGACCTTGGTTCCTTCCTCCACAGTGACAGCTGTGCCTGTGCTGCTTTTCCCCGCAATTATTCCTCCGTGAAAAATGTCTGACTGACAATTCTCTTGCTTCGAAATGTCTGATCCCTAAAAAGCCCTTTGTTCTCTCCTATACCGGGCTCCACACATCGTCCTAAAGCAGTGTCGCCAGAGAGACACGAGAAACCGAGGTCTATGAGAACGAGCCCGAAATAAGCTCACACACGTTGTGAGCTTGTATAGATCGGCTACTTTTTTTAATAGCCGGAGTATAAAAATGGGCATATGGCTTAACCCTTTAAGACCGGGAACGCATCTGTGTGTCATTTTTAAGATTTCTTTGGGCTATTCAAAAATAGCAGATCTACAAGCTCATCCACGGCCGAATACATATCATTTTTGAGAACCACTGATATTTTTTTTTAACTGTTAGGATTTAGAAGACATTTGTAAAATCCCCCAGAAGCAAAGATTTGAGTAACAAATGTTTGCTTTAAAATATATATATATATATTCAAAGACCCACAATTTTCGACAAGCTCATTATGTAGCGCTGCACTCGGTGCCACGCTATGAGCTTGTATATCTGCTATTTTTGAATAGCCAAAGAAATCTAAAAATGACACAGATGCGTTCCCGGTTTGAATGGCTTAAAAGGTTCATGTATATTTTGTAATAATAGCCAACGCAAGCCAAGGCTTTCGGACGCGTCAGTTTTCCCATGTTATCTTGGGGGGGGGGGGGGGATGTGGGCAGTGTCGGCTTGTTGTCAGTTTTCCACTGTGTACAATGAGGTGTTTGGCTCACTTGAAAGAAAACTACAAGCCAAACAGGCTGCCAAGTGGCATCAATCAACCACGGTGCTTCTTTCCTATTGGTTGGTGCCTGTTCAAAGTTCACAATGTTGTCCAAGCTTCAAATTATGTGTTGTGTTCGGCCGGCAAGGAAAGCTCCGCTTGATTCAAAGCCGATAACGGGGTGCTTTTCAGCCCTGCAGTTCTTCTCTGGCTCAGAAGGTGTTGCTTTTTCCCCCCCTGCTGGCTGCAGAGTTGATTACAATGGAGATTTGACCGGACTTTACTCGACTTTACTTTGATTTTATTACCTTGATAAACATTGTCATAATGTCATCATTGGGGCGGCAGTGGCTCAGGGGTAGAGTACCTTGCATGGTTTCCTCCGCCAACGGTGTATGAATGTGTGTGTGAATGGGTGAATGTAATGCACAATCTATGTAAAGCGCTTTGAATAAAAGCGGTATATAAATGCACCATTTACCATTTATAAATACTTCGCTAGTTTAATGTCTTATTTCCATTATTATGATATGCGTTTTTGTCAATTATGGTGCCATACATTTTAAAATTGACGATAAAGCAGGGTAACGCTTCTGGGTCTTCTACTGGTTCTACCAAGTGAAGACCCGCCCACAAACCCATGTTTTGACCCATATTCCGTCAAAAAGTGCAAAATGTTCTAATCAATCTTGAAAAACTCAAAACACAAAAACTATTTGATAGATAGAAAATCTAACCACTTAAGCCCTATTAAAAGAAATATAGAAAACTACCCAATCTAAAGGCTCACAACGCGTCGCAATGCAACAAGTCGTGAGCTTGTAGATCAGCTATTTTGAAAAAGAATCTATGGAAACAGTCAAATAAATTGAACGCCAGGTACGCCAGGTTGAAGGTGGTAAAGAAAATAATTCGGCACTGTGGTTGCATCATTACCAGCAACACAGATGTCATCTAAAACAGTGGTTTTCAACCTTTTTCGCGTCAAGGACCCCCAAATTGACACATAATAGCCCACGGACCCCCATTTGAAAAGATATGCCAGGGACTCAACCATTTTAATTTCTTGGGGGTCCCAATCTACACTGTATCATCATCATTAGTGTTCATTTAACTCTTGAGAGTGTGCAAATGGAACCAAATGGACCCTCAAGAGTTACAGACACATAAGGATCAATTTGGTTTCTAACTATTAATTTGGCTGGGGACCCCCTGGAACCCCCTCAAGGACCTCTGGTGGTCCCCGGACCACTGGTTGAGAACCACTGATCAAAAAGGTATGATTTTTTACTTGCCAGTTGTGGCACAGTGAATGTTACAGTGTGTACCTGTCCTGTGTTTTCTGAGTTATTTGCGTCTTGCTCCTGTGTGCGGTTCTATCTCCATATATTGTGACGAGTGCTTTTGACCTTCTGCCTTTCTGTGTGGATTATTGGCTTTCTGCCTGCTCCCGTGGATGTGTGGTCTGCCTGGACCTGCGTCAGGGTTTTGAACCAGGCTTCTTGCTTCACTTTGAAGCAAAGGCTGTCTGTCTATCTTGCTCTAAAAATAAACGTATTTCTGCACTTGGGTTCAACTCTTCGCTGACGCACACACACTCGTAACGCCAATTGTGTGCCTGGTGGTGCCTGGTCAAGGCCATTGGTGGAAAAAAAGTACTCAGATATTGTACTTACGTAAAAGTAGCAATGACACAATATAAAAAAATACTCTGTTACAAGTAAAAGGCCTCTGTTCAAAATGTTACTTGCGTGAAAGTATTAAAGTATTGGCATCAAAATATGGTACCAAAAGACATTTTTGAAAATAGCAGATCTACAAGCTCACAACGCGTCGCAAACAAACAACAGATGCTTTTTAGGTATTTTTGGGGGGGTTAATACATCGAGTATGTAATGTTTTCTATTTGTGTTAATGTACATTTTTGTCTTGGACCCCAGGAAGACTAGCTGTCGTTTAGGACTCATCTAATGGGGATCCGTATAAGTAAACGGAATAATGAACAAATACGACCATGAAAAGGGACACAGAGAAACAGATGTAGAGACCTCCATATATGGGCATAAACGGTACACAGACAGACAGACGGGTACAGCTAGTTTGATATTGGTACAGGCTACATAACCGGATGGGACATGCATTTCCAACTTGTTCCCGGCTGGCATCCTGCAGCAGTCTAGGACACTGAATTTGATAATAAAGAACAAAAGGTCAAGTCAGTTACTTCAAAACAGAAACGTTTTTCTTTTGTTGTCTTTTTTGACTGTGACAGTGATATTCCTCCTTTTACCTCGAAACAAGAGGATTACTGCAAGGTATTAGATCATGAGATATTGTAACCGTCTTCGCAGCAAAACTTGGACACAGCTGGACAGATGAACGTGAAACTTTGCACATTGCACACTCCCAGTATAGGTTAAGGGAGAACCACGTTTTGGCCCATTGAACCGTAGGTTGAACAACATGGCACAACTTCAGCCACGCTCATATTTCCACTATATTTTTAGCGTGCACAGGTTGTGCAAACTCTATTTCCCACCGTAGCTTCCTTGTGTCCTGATGGCTGCCCATCACGACTGACACAGCCCTGGGTAGACAACCCCAGCCATCGAGGAGCGCACTTTTATTCTTATTTTGTTGTATCTGGTCCTGTGACGTTACTGCTTACATTTTGGACCATTTTTCTTCTCACTTACACATCAGAGCAATGGGCTACTTTATTCACTCTCACAAACAAAGTTCAGCTTATAATCATTGTGTGTGTCGACCTCAATCAATAAATATACGAGCTGACATCGTGTTGCCTTTCCCTAAGAAAGGTGACCTCCAGCAGCCTGGTAACTCAGCCTGATCTCCAGAGATCTCCGTAACATTGCACGGAACAGTGCACTTCATTCCGTGGATAGTCGCCTAAAAACCCAGAAATTGCGTGCATATGTACGGCGAGTCCCACGGTGGAAAAACCCGGAAGCAGAGCAATCCCCACAACAAAATTTACGATTCTGTGCCTATCGGTAGATAACTCAAACGGCGCTGAGTAGGCACAGGCGAACGTCACACCGTTCAGGACGGCAACTCGGTCGCCTTAGCTCCCTCGGTGGTCCTTCACGGGGTGACAGTTCGCCTGTGACTGCGCGCCTCCGTCATGGTTTAGTCACAATGGGCGAGATGCGAGGCGGCTATGCACGGAATTTCGGGTTTTTCCGTGTCTATTCACGGAATTTCAAAAGATTTCAAAAACGTTCAAAGAGAACGTTGTCCTCTGGAGATCGGGTTGGGTAACTAGTTAGTTATATGCTTGTCACTGCCATTGCTTCCAAAATCTACAACTCTCTTCTGCTCAACCACATAACACCCTCATATTGATCCAATTCTTCGTAGGAACCAGAACGGCTTCTGTAGGAAAACATCAACCCTACCACAGATCCTAGCTTTAACACTCGCATGACTAGCCGGTCAATCTGGACGATTTTGAGAATTTAAAGTGGATTATCTTCTCTCATGAAGCTCAGAGGAAATTCCCCTTTCATGACTTTTCCTAACTATTTGATTCAAATCATCTCTGTTTTTAAAAAAAATCTGAAACGTATTATAAATTTGAAATTAGCCCCATATATACCATCCCAGTCGTTATATTTCGGCTAATTTGACCGCTCTCACCCTCTCTCCCCCAGGGAAGAGCAGTTGACACCTCGAGACCCCCCGCAGATCGGCCCGCAGACCAGCAGAGAACTGCTACGCAGCGAGTCTATGATGCCATGTCTGCTTATTATAAGCGACTTTGGGCTTGTTTTTCCACGTCTTTCTATTATTATTATTATTATTATAATTATATATATAATTACATTATAATGGTAATAATGTTCTACTCCACTACAGCTCAGAGGCAAATCTTGTACTTTTACTCCGCTACAATTATTTGAAAACTTTAGTTACTAGTTACTTTGCAGATATAAATATCTTTTCATACTTGTTTAGATTAGAGCTTCATGCATGTCCTTTTGTAAATTATTTTTTATTAGGTAAATATTTATATAGAAAGGTCTAACCAGGGACTGGGGTTGCAAATTAGCCTCGGCTATAAACCCCATTTACAATGCAATGGTTTCATGTTTTTATAACTTGACTCATTGTTTTTGTATTGTCCTTGTCAAATAAACATAAATAATAATAATAAAAAGGACTCCCACATCAAATCACAAATCATGATGACATATAGGAGACAGACAGAAATACACTGCTTCATGCCTCACTGTTTTCTCAGGGCACAACGCATGCAGTAACATTTTCATAGACCTGACTGCTTATTTCTCTCGCAAAATTTGGCAACCCATTTCACTGCAAAGCGACGGAAAAAGATCAGATCTACAAGCATACAGCTTGTCACGCAGCAACTCTTTTATGCTTGAAGATCAGATATTTTGCACAGGATTGAGCATACCGATGTGTTCGCTACAGATCGCGCTGTTTTATAATGCTGTGCCAACAGATCTGATCTACAAGCATAGGGCTCGTCAGGCAGCGACTGTTTTATGTTTGTAGATCAGATATTTAGCGCAGGAGTAGAGCAGGAATGAGCACATTTGTGGAACATAGCGATGTGTTCACTTGTTGCGCTGACAGGGAGGAGGAGAGGAGGCGCTTTTGTTTTGTTTTGGCTTCAGCGTTCATATAGATTCCAAGTTTCCCTCGAGTTTAATGTAATGCTACAGATCGCACTGTTTTATACGCTTTTTGTTGGGCCCCTATAAGTGGGGTTGGGACACCTCATTAGTATTAGTTTCCTGCACTGTGATTGGCCCACTTGGCCCACTTTCCTGTACTGTGATTGACTGACTCTATTGGCTGACTCTATTCAGCACTGTGATTGGCTAGCGAGACACATGATGACATTAATAACCTATAAATAGGATTATGCACTTCCAAAAATCATTTTTTTTGGAAGTGAGCTTCCATCACTATGATGACCACTGTGATGACCACACCGCCCACTTCACACTGGGTGTGATTTTTGTCTCCGCCGTAGGTGGAGAATATGTTTTCGCTTCGTCCCGCCGTGTGTGAGCAAACATTGTTAGCCAAGCTAACATTGGTCAAGCTCCACGTGACACGTGTCAATATGTTGACACCAATGCTTTTGATTGGCTAGAGGGACGCATGACGAAATAAAATTCTATAAATAGGTGTGTCACTTCAAAAAGTTTTTACTTTTTGAAGTGAGGTAAGACAGGATCAATCAGTCTTGATTGGAACAGTACCTTCCAGTCCAAATCACCCGTCCGTGCGTGTGTGTGTCCCTCTGAGAACACCTAACATTGGTCAAGCAAAGGCGCAGAAGGCCAAAGCTAAGAAAGCATACTCATCTACAACAGGGACATCAGGCAGTCTCCTCCACAGTTGCCCCTGTCAGCCTCACAGCTGAAGAGCTGGAGGAGGAACAGCAGAAGGTTCAAGAAGAAGAAGAAGAATCGTATCCAGAAGGCTTTCCGTCGTACGTCGCTCGTTCCTCTGGGCAGAGACAGAATCTACAGGATGAAGGACAGCAGGACACACAGATGGACACCATACATAGCCCCACCTGTATCCCTGCCAGTTGCCTGCCAGTCATACGCCCCAACCAATGGGCCTTCTACAGCTCGGTGGAGCAGCTGATGGAGGCATTGAACCCGCGAGGTCACAGAGAGAGCAGCCTCAAGGAGACGCTACACCAGGAGAAAGACAGAATCACACAGATACTGAACAACACTGCTGCTGTCAAATATAATTATAAAACCAAGGCCCCAGAATCCCTTGCTACAGCTGAGAGTT
The DNA here is from genome assembly GCF_963280865.1 of Gymnoscopelus braueri. Taxonomy (NCBI): domain Eukaryota; kingdom Metazoa; phylum Chordata; class Actinopteri; order Myctophiformes; family Myctophidae; genus Gymnoscopelus; species Gymnoscopelus braueri. The sequence goes on from NC_137614.1 coordinate 6,552,028, forward strand.
TCGTGGAGAGCCGACTCAGAGATATGCTGTTGGACATTGAGGAAAGAATCTACGAAGGAAATCTGGAAACGCTGAAGATAACGGAGAGAGAGACATGGAGATCAGCATTGGAGAGAGGACAATATGAACTGCTGGCTGCTGATGGCAGAAAGAACGGAGAGATGAATGGTGGAGAGGAGATGGAGGTGGATGACTCTCAGCCAGTGAACAGTACCGTCCACTGCCTTGCTCATGCCCTGTTTCAGATAGAACAGGAAATCGAACGCAGGTTCCTCCAAGTTCCTCTGGGCGGCGAGGAGTCCAAGAAAGACAAGAAGAACGGTAAAAACAGGAAGAAAAAATGACGACCCGTCCAGTGACAGTGACAATGGCAGTGCCAGTGGTAAGATGGTTTTGGAATGTTGGAGAGAATCTCTGCAGTCCTGCTCCAGTCTTTCCCAAGTGTTTGTCCATCTGTCCACTTTGGAAAAGAGCATCATTTGGGCAAAGTCTCTCCTCAACGCTCGCTGTAAACTGTGCAGACGGAAAGGAGACGCAGAGACTATGTTACTGTGTGACGGATGTGACCGAGGACATCATTTGCAGTGTTTGAGACCCAGACTGAAGTCTGTCCCGGAAGGAGACTGGTTCTGTCCAAGCTGTCGTCCCAAGCAGCGCTCTGTCCGTCCCGTGTCTGTTTTCGCTTCGTCCCGCCGTGTGTGAGCATGGCCCCTAGCCAAGCTAACACTGGTCAAGCTCCACGTGACACGTGTCAATATGTTGACACCAATGCCTTTGATTGGCTAGAGGGACGCATGACGAAATACAATTCTATAAATAGGTGTGTCACTTCAAAAAGCCGTTTACGTTTCTTGAAGTGAGGTAAGACAGGATCAATCAGTCTTGATTGGAACGGTACCTTCCAGTCCAAATCACCCGTCCGTGCGTGTGTGTGTCCCTCTGAGAACACCTAACATTGGTCAAAAAGCCGTTTACGTTTTTTGAAGTGAGGTAAAACAGGATCAATCAGTCTTGGGCCAAAGCTAAGAAAGCATACTCATCTACAACAGTAACACAGAAGAGGACTATAGAGTTGAATTGATCCCACAACAAGGCCGAAATCTTAATACTGTAACAATTGGCCGCCTTGATCAAATACATTATGTAGCACTAGAGAAAACTGACATAGATCAAACACACCAATCAACTGCTGAAACTGTTCAAGACAATGAAGATGAAGAAGACAGACAAGCATTTGAACAAACCAGTCAATTACAACGACTCCCATATGACACATTGCTTCAAGAAGAACATCTTTTAGATGCAGACACTACATATTCAGTCGCCCCTGCAGAACACCAAAAACCACGCGCATTCTACCAAGACGACCCGTTCTACCAAGACGACCCGTGCTATTAAAATAACACGGGTCTGCTGGCGGAGACTTGTGCTCCGAGGAGCACATTTTCTAGTTTAATAAAGATTTTACATACAGAATCTGCAGCTACCGTTACAAGTTAGCCTATTTTATAGATCATAGATCATACTGCCTGCCTACAACAACATACAGTATGTGAGTGAGCTCACTGACTGAGCAGAGTGCAATTGAAATGTTAATAGCTATTTAAAAGACAATGGAACCCCCACTGTGTGGGGGAGAAGGTGTCAGCTCGTCTGGAGCACAGAGGGGAGACAGTGACCAATAGAATAGCTGGAAAAACAGTCTTTTTGATCCCCAAATCAGGCAGTGTATGGGATGATGAAACCCCAGTCATGGAAGTGTTAAGGAGAATCACAGAAGAACTACGGGTATCAAATAAAGCCTCCATCATTTTGTAAATGTAACGCCCAGGCTTTGAACCCGGGTCTCCCGCGTTGAAAGGGTCTTAACCACTAAGCCAAAGGGATATTCCTATCGCTTGGGGGAGATATTAGACTTTCAGGCCATCAGGCTGAGGTAGTGAACCACTCTGTTACATAAAGCATGTGATAGTGTGAACAGGAAAGCTATGATGCATATACAGCTGAAGTATGGAATACTAGAAGAGATGGTGAAAGAAATAGCAGAAATGAGAATACTACCTGTAAATGAATCTGTACCTGAGATTGTCAGAGAACCTACCCCTTTCAAAAAGAAGTCATCTTTCCTTCCCACATCTAATCTTAGTCCTTCCATTTTAACTTTTGGTCAATTGGTAGAACATGACCTGGCTAAAAAGTGCCTAATAATTAAAGGTAAACCCAACATGACCAAAACTGAAATGGAAGCCATACATGACCTTGAAGCAAGAAATGACATCATTATACGCCCAGCCGATAAAGGTGGTGCAGTAGTAGTCATGAGCTTGGATAATTACAACTTGGGTATTCTAGGTCAGCTCGCTGACACCAACCACTACACCCCTCTACCCTCTAACCCCACTGCAAAAGTCAAAACTAAGATTGATGTTTTTATTGATTTATCTTAAGAGAGGCTTTATCACAGACAAGGAAAATAAATGTTTGGTCAAAGATCACCCTATGTGCCCAGTAATTTATGGTGTTCCTAAAATTCACAAAACCCTAGAGAACCCCCCCCCTCCGCCCCATTGTGTCCTCCATAGGCAGTCTCACTGAGCCCTTGTCTCAATATGTTGATCATTTTCTGAGAAAACATGTGTTAAATTTGCCTTCATATCTTGGGGACACCACTGACGTTCTGAATCTGGTTCATAATTTGAAATGTGAACATGCTGACACCATCTTAGCTTCACTCGATGTAACGAGTCTGTATACATGCATACCGCATGATGTGGGTTTAGAAGCCATCACCCACTATTTAGATACACGCCCGGCACATATCATGCCCCCCTCATCTTTCTTGACTGAAGTCGCTGAGATTATTTTGTCTAACAACTTCTTCAAGTACTCTGGTAATTTTTATTTGCAATGCCAGGGGACTGCTATGGGTAGTGCTTTTGCCCCGTCATATGCCTGTCTGGTTATGGGCTTCTGGGAAGAACGATTTATACACAATCCTGTAAATAACACATTTCTCCCTAAAATAGCTCTCTGGCGCCGTTACATTGATGATGTGCTCTTGATCTGGAAGGGCACCGTAGATGAGCTGCAAGCGTTCCTCCTCTATGTAAACTCCACCACTAGGTACTTAACTTTTACCTTGGAGTTTAACAATAATGAAATACATTTTCTAGATCTTTAAAAGTACTGATGGTTTGTTTGACACCACTATCTACCGTAAACCACTCAGTAGGAATACTTTATTAAGAGCGAATAGCAACCACTCTAAACAACTCATTCGGAATATTCCTATTGGCCAATATCTGCGCCTTAGGCGGAACTGCAGCTCCACCACAGACTTTGAATCTAAAGCTACAGAGCTCACTAACCGCTTCACAGAAAGAGGTTATAATCCAGTGGACCTAGACGCAGCATATAACAGAGCCCTACATACAGACAGAACGTCCCTACTAATAAAAAAACCTAAACAGACACCCACTCGGCTCTGTTTCTCAACACAATATTCTCCAGCGGCAGGGTTAATTAAGAATGCTTTCCTAAAACATTGGCACGTTTTAAAAAGTGATCCCAAACTTGTTAACATGTGTAATGATCCTCCTCTCTTTTCTTTCAGACGCTCCAGAAGCCTCAGAGACCGTCTTGTCCACTCGGACATGAACACACCCTCCCCCCCCACTTGGCTCCCTAATCCCCCACAGGGTTTCTATAAATGTGGCAACTGCGCCCAATGCTCTAATTCATCTAATGCTAAATGTTTTACCCATCCACGTACAGGTACAAAAATACAAAAGATCCTCATTTATAAATTGTAACTCAACCCATGTGGTATATATGCTCAAATGTCCTTGTGGACTGGCATATATTGGTCAAACCAAGAGACCACTTAAACTCCGTATAGGCGAGCACAAAACTGCTATTCGCACTAACAACCCAGAATATGCCATGGCCAGGCACTATAAATCAGCAAATCATGGCTCTCCAGCATCCCTGAAATTCTGGGGAATAGAAAAAAGTTCAGTTTCATCACGGGGTGGAGACATAATTAACAAACTGCTTCGTAGAGAAGCATTATGGATCCATAACCTTGACACCCTAGAACCCAATGGTCTAAATGAAGAACTGAGCCTTTCATGCTTTCTATAGACGGTCCCCGAGGTTTCCTGACATTGCTTTTGTGTGCCATGTACTCTTGAGAGTGTTCCCCTTTTTCTTTTTTGTGTCTTAAAAATATTATTTAGTCAAAATGTATTCAAAGTATTTTTGCATTGGCCTAACACTGTTTGGCCCCTCTTTCTACTTGTACACTGTTTTAACCTAACCTTACCAAGGCATTATATGTGTAGACTATTTTTTATATTTTGTAATATGCTAAATGGTCCACATGCCCAGAATTAAGCCTAATCACCACTGATAGGCGCAACCTTGAGATTGTGACATGCAATACTAGGTAATTACCACTAAACAGAGGGCCATCCACCATTGGTTTATTGAGAGCACAGCCCATGCTCACCTCTGTATAAAAATGTCTACCTTGATGCTGCCATTTATGACTGAGGAAGGTCGAAAGACCGAAACGTCAGTCTGTTTTACTTGCACCGAAATTAAATAAAAGGCCTAAACTGTCCGTGTTGCTCCAGCGTTCTCCTTTCTGTGAGAATACTACCTGCTTTGTGCAGAGCATTGATTGACCAACTAAGGAATTCCAGACAACCAGAAGCGTCCTTCAGGGTGACAGACACACTTGCTCTGTCATTGTCATCCACTACATCCTCAGGCAAGCTTATAGATCTCCTCCAAAGGTCTCACCGTAGGCAGAAGGTCTGGTTGTCAGATGTGACTGACTGACCTTGACTATGTGGATGACATCGCACTGATATCTTCATATCCTGCTGAAGAGCTTATAACATCACTAGAAGTGTCAGCAGCCAAAGTGAGCCTAATGCTGAATGCCAAAAAGACAGAATGCCTGCTTCTGAATGAAGACTCCAATCATCCAACCATCTGCTCCATTTACGGCAGTGACAAAGACTGGATTTCTTTCGATTGTGACAACATTTCCCATTTTTGCCTGACTGAAAACCTCCTTTTACTTTTTTTTTGTTGCATGCACTGTATGTCGTAGAAACTATTTCCACCTGTCGCTTCCTTGTGTCCTGATGGCTGCACCCCAAGTCTGACACAGCAATGGGTAGACAACCCGGCCTGGCAGAGATCTGTGCTCCTTGGAGGCCCTTTTTCTAGGATCTGGTCCTGTAATGTGCTGTTTAAACTTCGGAAAACTTTTTTCTTCTCATCTTATATACTACTATAATTGTCAAAAGCTCTGAAGTTACACTATTACACTAGTACACTATATTTTTTGGGGGGGGGGGGGGGGAATGTTCAGAACCCAAGATATGATGATTTGAAAATGTTCTGCTCCATTCACTTCTTGTTTAACTTTTTACTGAAAAAGGCTGTATCTCGGTTCCTAAGCACTTTTTTTTTTTACAATGAATTTTGGTTCTGGCACTCAGAGCCAAATTGCCAGAAATAAGTCAGGCACTGAATGAGTTAAGATTATCTGACACCCTGAAACTCATGTCATACTGGTTACAGTGGTAAGGTTTTTCTCAAGTGTGGATAATCTGGTGTCTCTTCAGGTGACTTAACTGACTGAAAATCTTGCCACACTGTTTACAAAGGAAAGGTTTTTCTCCGGTGTGGATACGCTGGTGTCTCTGTAGATTACCTAAATCAGTAAAACTCTTGTCACACTGTTTACAGAGGAAAGGTTTTTCTCCGGTGTGGATACGCTGGTGTTTCTGTAGATTACCTAAATCAGTAAAACTCTTGCCACACTGTTTACAGTGGAAAGGTTTTTCTCCGGTATGGATACGTTGGTGTTTCTGTAGATTACCTAAATCAGTAAAACTCTTGCCACACTGTTTACAGTGGAAAGGTTTTTCTCCGGTGTGGATACGCTGGTGCTTCTGTAGACTACTTGACTCAGTAAAACTCTTGTCACAGTGTTTACAGAGGAAAGGTTTTTCTCCGGTGTGGCTACGCTGGTGTCTCTGTAGACTACTTAACCGAGTGAAACTCTTGTCACACTGCTTGCAACAGAAAGGTTTTTCCCCAGTGTGGATATGATGGTGTTTCTGTAGACTATCTGAGTGAGTGAAACTCTTGTCACACTGCTTGCAACAGAAAGGTTTTTCCCCAGTGTGGATACGCTGGTGTTGCTTCATGTTACTTAACACACTGAAACCCTTGCCACACTGCTTGCAATAGAAAGGTTTTTCTCCTGTGTGGATACGCTGGTGGGTCTCCAGGTGACTTAACCATCTGAAACTCTTGTCACACTGTTTGCAGATGTAGATTTTCTTTCCTGTGTGACTCGGCTGATGTCTCTTTACTTCTCCCGCCAGAGCTAAATTATTGGTAAACTGTTGATGTCTGTTAGATTTTGGTTCATCTGTGTCTCCTTGTTTCTGGCTTTTGGTTACAGAGCAGTTTATTTGCTTCCATGAACACACACTCCTTCCTTCCATCATCAAATCTACTTCTCTACAAGGACTGCGGTGGTTATGAGAGTTCTAGGTTTGACGATACGGCCTTCTGTACTTTACTCTCTCCCCTCTTCTTTATCTCTCTCAGGAAACTCCACTTGGCCTGCACTGAGATGAAATGAAAGTCTAAAGACAGCTCACACCTTATGTAGGCTGACCAGGAGCTGTGCTATGACATCACACAAACCGTTGCAGTGCAAGCCTTCGCAGGAAGTCCATATTTGAGCAAGACGTGACATCATCCCTATGACATCATCAATATGACATCACATGAAAGCCGTGCAGTTGCATCCGTCTGTCCATCTCTGAACAGCACATCTCAGACACCATTGGACTGGCCTCGATCTCCAGGCTTTTATTTTCTTTTCAACCAGGCTGTTGACATTCCTGGCATAGGAAGTGTGAGTCAACCTTTCATTTCCTCAACCAACCAGAGCGCAGTGGGCGTCGCTCCAAATGTTGTGACGTCAGGGCTCTCAATGCTTAACATTGGGGGAGGAGGAGGGGCACAGAGCGGGGCGGGGGCGGGCGCACAGATCGCTGAACCAATAGGAGCCCACGGATGTTTTCTCCGGAGATTTTGAATCCGCCCCTCTATGCCAGATATCAGACGCGCTTTTTTGTGTTTTTCTTTTAAACACACAATCATAACTTGCTTTCAGTCCAATGTCTGCCTGTATATTCTCAATGTGAGCTCAATGTATATTCTCAAAGCTCACAGATATCAGCTATAGGAAGAGGGGGCCTTGGGCGATGAGACGTGTTGTGAGCTTGTAGATCTGCTATTTTCAAAAATAATCTTGAAAGAAATAAAAACATTTTGGATGTTTTGAAACATTGAACAACACCAATCTTGTATGAGGGTCCCTGGCACAACATATTTGTCAGACCCAGGGGGTCAGGCCTACATGAGGCTTTGTCTGTCCCTCTTTTCCTCCCGGTCAACGTTTTTCCTCCCGGTTCAACGTTTTTCCTCCCGGTCCCTCTTTTCGATTGGCCAAGCTTAGCGTGACGTAGTGCTCTGATCTTCAGATTTCAACTTATAAAGTGGTTTGTAGGTGTGTTACGTACTAGGAATGTATTCTGCGTCTGGCAGAACCAGGTCTCCTGGTCTTGTTTTAGATGGGGGTCCGCAGACAAATACATAATTTGAGTGTCCTTGACATGAAAATGTTCGAGGACCACTGCTTTAAACAATATTTAGGAAGCAAGCCCAAATAAGAAGCAACCACCAATATTTACAACCAAGGGACTTTACAGAAAGTCCTTGACATAATGCATATAAGCTGAGTGGAACAGCACATTACAACTACCATAACTTAATTAGTTATAAAGTGTCATTGCTATAAGTTATGCATAATTATACACATTTATAATGAGAGTTATGAAGAATTATAAGTGCATTATGATGCATTATAATGCATTATAAATGTGGTTATAACGCATTATAGACCTTTATAAGTCTTACCAAGTCTTTATGCTGTAAAGTGATTTGATTCGTTCTTCATTATTGTAAGCTTTTATAAGCACGTTTCATGAGCACCACTGTGCTATACTCCTTCCTATTAATTCCTCTCTTCTTTGACCATCGTTTAGTAGGCCTAATAGGCTCAAATGGAGGCCTCATCTCCCAGGGTTAAAAGCATAGACTGTAAAAAACAATATGGACGAAGGGAACCGTCACGTGACCTATTGGTTTCTACAGAACCGTTTTGAACAAGCCCCCAGAACCACGGTAGAACAGTGAAGCTGCCTTCGCCTGGTGGTCAAATCTGGGATAGCAACACTTCCCCGTTTAAAATGCTACTGCGCGTGCGTCTACTGTTAAAGCCTACTAATGTCCCTTCAGAGGTTCCATAGAATTTGTGAAACGGCGACATCTGCTGGGTCACTAATGGGAACAGCAGGCAATTGTGTCCTTCCGTATGAGATTCCATTTCAAGAGCTCTCCCTTGCCGACCCGGTTGAAAGGCTGATTCTGAAAGCTATGCGTCTTTTGGAGTAATTGGCGGTAAGCCTGTACCTGTTCTGGGCTGAGGGCGGGGGGCACCCAGGCGTATTCCTCCAGGGCGCAGCCGGAGTCGTCGTCAGAGGTTGAGTTCCTCTGGAAGTCGTACATCAGGTGTTTGGTGACGCTCTTCTCCATCTCCAGAGGCATGGCGCTCACCGCGACATGTTCCTCCTCCTCGCCGCCGCCACGCCGCCGTCAACACAGGACAGGACGCTGGCTGGCTGGCTTCAGCACAAAGAGGCCGGTGGAAAGGCAGGGGACTGTGTGGAAAGCAAAGGGAAGAATACCTGCGATTAAGCCTGATTTATCATTTAAAATATCGTCTCTGTCGGGTGGAAACCTCCTATGTCCGAAACTGTTACTTTTCACTCAGGATTCAAATAGAAAAGCAGCAAAAATAGCAGATCCACAAGCTCGAAGCTTCAAGCTTGTGGATCTGCTATTTTTGGATACTTTTGTGTGACGCTGTAGTATGATTAAGTAAGGCATTAATTTGACGAAAACACACCAAAAATTTAAATATGGAGATGAGAGGTTTCTGCCCGACATCAACGATATAGCCTACTATTTTGAGCGCTTGATATAAAACGTTGTCTGAAAAACGTTTTTATTTTCTCTCTCTCTCTCTCTCTCTCTCTCTCTCTCTCTCTCTCTCTCTCTCTCTCTCTCTCTCTATGGCCACTCCGGGGCTCCGTAGAGCAGTGGTTCTCAAACTTTTTCATGTCAAGGACTCCCAAAATTATATGTATTTGGCCGCGGACCCCATCTCAAAATATGTTGTTCCAGGGACCCCCCCAGAGGCAAAAAAGTTCGCTTGAAAAAATATATATTCAAAAGTTTGCAAAAAAACTCGCGATTAAAAAAAAAAAAGTAGATATACAAGTAGATATACAATAGTAGATATACAATAGTAGATATACAAGTAGATATACAAGTTCATAGCGTGGCACTCGGTGCCACGCTATGAACTTGTATATCTACTATTTTTGAATAGCCAACATAACCCCACTTTGAGAACCGATGCCGTAGAGAGTGAGTGAGAGACAAAAGATAGAAAACAAACAAAAAAACAACAACAACGGCGGAACATTGTTGAGAGAGTAAAAATGAAAATAAGGAGGATTTAGAGGCTGCAGTCTTATTTCCCAGTCGTATAAAATCCACTCTATCAATGCTATGGAGAAGTGAAATTACACGACTACCAGAAATGTATTATTTATGAGGAAAGCTATAGAGAACAACGCAGTTCATTTATGTAGAAGCATGGGTTTTCAAAACAAAAACATTTAGAGGGGAATCTCGGACTAGCCTTTTTCATACCTTTTTATATGATTATATCCTAGGAGGAATGGTACAGTAGAACATTTTCACAACTCCATACCAGTGTTGATTTTGACAGCAAATTTTGATTTAGTTTTAGTCAGTCTTTTGAATAAAATTCCATTTAGTTTTAGTCATATTTTAGTCAACTGGAATGTTTTAGTTTTTGTCTAGTTTTAGTCGACCAAATATCATAAGGTTATAGTCTACTAAATCTACAGTTGATTTAGTCGACTAAAATGTAAGTTGGCGGTGCCTCGATGGCGTCGTAATGGCTGATTTTACACTTGGTTGCATGCTGAAAATAGCAGATCTACAAGCTCTACAACGCGTCGCGCTGCGACGCGTTGTGAGCTTGTAGATCTGCTATTTTCAGAGTGCAACACCAGAGCGCAACCAAACATAAAATTACTTGTCTTTTAGTTCTACTGGATCTCTTCTCCACTCGTCCCTCACTAACATTTTAGTCTAGTTTTTATTTGTAGACGAAATTGTCAATATATTTAGTCTTAGTTTTAGTCATCATAGCTTAATTTTGTCAGTGAAAAAAGGTAGTCGAAGTCGACTAACATTTTTCGTCATAGTTTTAGTCGACGAAATCAACACTGCTCCATACCGAGTCCACCTTAGCTAAAAACCCGAGCGGACGGTCCATGCTCTAGATCGCGTATTTTAATTGCGTTTCTATTCGATTTTTTGGGGTGAAATCTGACGTTCACAATAACAGAACACTCCCCACTGTGTTTGTCTTGAATGCGCCCCATCGGAAGTCTCGCTAGACAAGATTTCACCCGTGAAGGTGAAATCTCGTCTAGCGAGACTTCAGTATGACTAATTATTCTTTTCTCCCAAAAAAACACTTTGGAACTGTCCCGCTATTGCTCCATTTCCTCAACCACACACATCAACAGAAACAATCTCCATATTGTAACTTTTTGTGTTTATTTTTTTGTAAATTAACGCATTATACTTGATCATACAACAGTGCCACACTATACCGACTATTAAGCATCAAAAGTAGCAGATCTGCAAGCTGGAAATGCAGGAGCCATGCAGCTTACATGTTACAACTAATTGGCTCTACCGGGCAGAACAAAATGAGTGAATCAGAAATGTAATTGCGTTTCGATGACAGGTTTCCTTTTGGTGCATAAATAAAGCTACAACAGTGTACCTTCTCCTGTGAAGCATTCATGCATATGTGATGTGATGTGTGCAGCTGCTGCTACCGCCAAACAGCCCTATTTCTGGCTCTGTCATATTGATCTGCATGCTCTGATGCATTGGTTCTCAAAGTGGGGTCCCGGGGACCCCCAGGGGGTCCTTGAGGGGGTTCCAGGGGGTCCCCGGCACAAGTAGTTCAATGTACGATCACAATCATTTTTAACCACCATTTTATTCATTTATACATTGGCTATTCAAAAACTGCAGATCTTTTTTTTTTCAAGATTTTGAATAATTTTTTCTTTTTTTCAAATCTTCTCTTCTGGGGGTCCCTGGAACAAAACAAATTCAGATGGGTCCTTGACATGAAAAAGTTTGCTCTAATGCAGTGCTTCTCAAACTTTTTGATGGCTGGTGGACTGGTAGGGCATTCCACATTTTGGTGGCATAATAGTGGAATGAATTCATCCCCATGTTTGTGCCAAATCTGGGTGGTAATGAGAATGTTGCTGTGCCCAGCAAGGTACACCAATGAGCCAGTCAAAACCCTTAGGCACATGCGTATCTATATAGCGAACGTTGTTCGCAATGCGACGCTGTGCCGTGAGCTTGTAGATCTGGCTATTTTGGTTCAAATATACATGTAGGACTGTACGTATGTCTCATTGTTTATGGTGTAGAATTTACTCTACATTGAGAAATGAGCACAAAGTACTGATAAAGTGGATTAAAAGAATATGTATTTTGTTACTTTTTGTATAGTTTTGTACATTACAATAATAACGTGTGCTTGTCACACAATCCGAACACACACACTGTGTGAAATGATATTGTTATTGTCAGAAAGCTTGGTGAAGCCACTAGGCCTAGGGTTTTGCCTGGACACATAGGCATAGTTTTAGAGTGTGTGAAAAAAAACCACTAGAAATTAAGCTGATAAATGGGTACTGTCTCCTTCTGATTGGCTGAAATGTTGTCACCCACCGGAAAATGTATTTTCTGTTTACTAAAGAGCTGGAGAGATGGGGGAGACCCCTGTTATTGAACAAACACTATAGCAATGATTACTACTATGCGAATGGCGCTTTAATCTTTTAACAAAAAAAGTTTTGATTTAACCAAAACATATCACTTACCCTACCTTTAAGTACAGTACCTGAGTAAATGTACTTAGTTTACTTTCCACCACTGCTGAGACTGACCTTGCTGACGCGCATGACTGTTCCTCAGTTGTGTAGTAAACTAAGTACATTTACTCAAGTACTGTATTTAAGTACACTTTTGATTACACTACATCTCAGAGGCAAATATTGTACTTTTACTCCACTACAATTATTTGAAAACTTTAGTTACTAGTTACTTTGACGATACAAATTATGATATTATAAAACACACATTAACCACTTTAGCCATACTTTATACATAGGCTGTTTGAAAACAGTCGATCTACAAGCTCACAACGCGTCGCATCGCGACACATTGTGAGCTTGTAGATCTGCTGTTTTCAAACATTTTAGTACCTTTACTTTCGGTACTTTAAGTCTATTTTTATGCCAATACTTTTGTATTTTTACTCAAGTAACATTTTGAACACAGGCCTTTTACTTGCAACAGACTACTTCTACATCGTGGTATTGATGATTTGACTTTTTAAAATGTCAGTACTTTTTCCACCGCTGCTATTCCTTTACAGTTGTGTCTCTGAGTCTGAGACGTGCGACCCCAAGGGTTACATAACATGCCAACGGTACCGCTGTAAGGGTGTACAGTGTTTTATCACCGCTCATAACATGCCAACGGTACCGCTGTAACAGTAAGGGTATACAGTGTTTTATCAGCGCTCACGCATCACGAGCGTTCTCTGACGGCTGACTGAACATGACTCATGACAAGACTGAAAGTGCAGCCATCGTGTCACATCCAGCTCTGCTCTCACACGCCATCATCACCAGTGGTGATAGCTTTATTTTTCCTAGTAAATACCGGTCCATATCTATCGGTCAGATGAGAATTAATTACATCAATAAACGGAGGAAGGAATTAACGTATTATAATAGTATTTGGGTTTATTCCAGAGAAGAGATCTTACAAGCGTCGGAAAAGCATGGTTCAGGATATATTCTTCTGATGCTAAAACAGAGATACAGAGTAATTATACACATAACGTGGGGTTACGCCTTTCGTCATCACGTTGGCCGTCAGTTGTGCCTCGACTGTCTCCGTTTCCTGGGCAACCAAGGTTGTGGTATCATGTATGCACAATATTTATAACAACAAATCCGTGTGGCAATGAGGTTAACCTGCTATCTAATATTGTTGACATACCAGAAAGAGCCCATCAGACCAAAACAACGTTGCAGGCTGCCACACACATACAAATGGAAAATGGTACACTTTCGATCCATCAGAAAATGGTACAAAATTAGACCCATCAAGTGGCTTCCACACGTGTTGCTGGTAAAATGGAGGGAAAAAATACTAGAAAAGTTGTCTGGACTCCACCAGAGGATGGATGAATGGATGGATGGATGGATTTTATGCAGTGGTGGAAAAAGTACTTTTTTGCTTAAGTAAAAGTATCAATACTGCAATGTAGAAATAGATCTGTTGCAAGTAAAAGTCCGGAATTCAAAATGTACTTGAGGAAAAGTACAAAAGTATTGGCATCAAAATATACTTAAAGTACCAAAAGTAAAAGTACTCGTTATGCAGAAAGTAGTTTTCAAATGTATAAAAATATTTTGAAAATAGCAGATCTACAAGCTCACAATGCGTCGCATCGCAACGCATTGTGAGCTTGTAGATCGGCTATTTTCAAATGGTCGAAATGTATATAGGGCTGAAGTGGTTAATGTGTGTTTTGTAATAATAATCAAAATCTACAAAGTAACTAGTAACTAAAGTTTTCAAATAAATGCAGTGGAGTAAAAAGTACAATATTTGCCTCTGAGATGTAGTGGAGTAGAAGTAAAAGTACTGGAAATTGGAAATATGCAAGTAAAGTACAAATACCTCAAAAGTACAGTACTTAAGTAAATGTACTTAGTTACTTTCCACCACAGATTATATGCAGTGAGGGATGGATGGATTATATGCAGTGATAACAGAGAGAGGATGGGTGGATGGATGCTGTAGATGTTGATTGATGTTGAATGTGACACAAACTAAAACATCTCCATGAATTCCAGGCTTGATGGGGTTAAATTGTTGTGGTGTTGTGTGTAATTGATAAAAAATAAGTCATTTTTGGGGTGAACTATTCCTTTTAAGGTGACGTTGTCATGCACATTTCACCCTCCTCCTCCCATCATCCTCTGTGCTGTTCTGACAGCATCTGTGTGGGTGGAGAGAGAGAGAGAGAGAGAGACACACACACACACACACACACACACACACACACACACACACACACACACACACACACACACACACACACACACACACACAGAGAGACACAGAGACACAGAGAGAGAGAGACAGAGAGAGGAAGGAAAGGAGAGGGATGAATGGATAGATGGAGCAATGATTCTCATCCTTGTTGATTTCAAGGACTCCCAGATTGACATGCATTTAGGCTCATTTCATACCATATTTATCTCTGGTAAACCAACCTATATACTGCAACCTGGGTCCATTTGGTTCAATTTATACACTCAGCGTTAAAGACCCGTAACGGTCCATTTACAGTTAGACCGTCACGGTCCAAATGGACCGTGCCGGTCTAACGTAGCTTTCTAACGTAGCTTTCTAACGTAGCGGTTGAGATGTAGTGGAATAGAAGTAAAAGTATAGACATTTGGAAATACTCCCTTTGCCTCTGTCTCTTTGTAAAAGTACCGTAAAATTCTTAAGTACAATACTTGAGTACATTAACATTACTTTACACCACTGCCCATTTCATACCATATTTATCTCATGGTAAACCAACCTGGGTCCATTTGGTTCAATTTACACACTCTGAGAGTTACAGACCCGTAACGGTCCATTGATGATTGTGCTAAATAATTGGGATTATCTCAAATAATTGCAATCAGACGATTATGTCGACGAGCAACAGAGTATAAAGTTATCATAATTGTCACAGTGAGAGCCGTACCAATGTTCTCCATGAGAGCCAGAACACCGTGCACCCATCATTTGGATGTGTTTTGCATATTAGCATAATGTCAAGGTTAATGAGGCTTGACTCCTACCTGCCATGGTTCAGTGTCTTTGCGAATGTCAGCATCATTTTGATGAAACATGCATGAAGAGAGCAGTGGTGGAAAAAGTACACACATATTTTACTTAAGTAAAAGTATCAATACTGCAATGTGGAAATACTCTGTTGCAAGTAAAAGTCCGGAATTCAAATTTTACTTGAGTAAGCGTACAAAAGTATTGGTATCAAAGTGTACTTAAAGTACCAAAAGTAGAAAGTACTCATTATGCAGAATGTCCCGTTTCACAAGGCATCATTATGTATAAATTGTATACAAATCTTTTGAAAATAGCAGATCTACAAGTAGATCGGCTATTTTCAAATGGCTGAAATGTACATAGGGCTGAAGTGGGTGATGTATGTTTTGTAATAATAATCTAAATCTACAAAGTAACTGGTAACTGAAGTTTTCAAATAATTGTAGTGGAGTAAAAGTACAATATTTGCCTCTGAGATGTAGTGGAGTAGAAGTAAAAGTATGGAAAACTGGAAATACTCCCTTTGCCTCCACTGTAATTGAATCACCACACAAAACATCAGAAGATTCTAATTGCTATTTTACCGGCCACTTAACTGTGACATTGTTCAATTAAAAAGTATAATTGTGACACTGATTAAAGGTGCTGTAACTGATGTTTTCTTTTGGTTTAAACAAATGTACTTTTGTTTAAAAAGTTAAAGCTCAATATTCTGAAAGTAGCTAATCATTGCTACATTGGGCAGGTGGGGATACCAATTTCATCCAATCAGGAGAGAGAACCCGTTTATCAGCTTCAGTTTGATAGTGTTCCAGTTCCAATTGGTGTGTCTGCTCATTATGTTTATTTTGGCATTACTTCCAATTTCATTTGTTTATCCTGTATGTATGACATCTCTCTCCTGCAGTGTTGATTTCGTCGACTAAAACTATGACGAAAAACATTCGTCGACTACCTTTTTTCACTGACGAAAACTAAATAAAAACTAAGCTATGATGACTAAAACTAAGACTAAATATATTGACAATTTCGTCAACAAATGAAAACTAGACTAAAATGTTAGTGAGGGACTAGTGGAGAAGAGATCCAGTAGAACTAAAAGACAATTCATTTTATGTTTGGTTGCACTCGGGTGTTGCGCTCTGAAAATAGCCGATCTACAAGCTCACAAAGTGTCGCGCTGCGACGTGTTGTGAGCTTGTAGATCGGCTATTTTCAGCATGCAACCAAGTCTAAAATTTGCCATTATGACGCCATCAAGACACCACCAACATAAATTTTAGTCGACTAAATCAACTGTAGATTTGGTCGACTATAACCTTATGATATTTAGTCGACTAAAACGAGACAAAAAGTAAAACATTTCAGATGACTAAAATATGACTAAAACTAAATGGAATTGTATTCAAAAGACTATTGACTAAAACTAAATCAAAATTTGCTGTCAAAATCAACACTGCTCTCCTGATTGAATGAAAATGTGACATAGACTGGCCACATGAAGTCTGAGATCCATATGTGAGCCATCATGTGTTCGTTATTAACCCATTTAGACCTTCTAAAAACAGCTCCTAAATCCTAACAGTTTTCTGAAAAAAGTTGCTACTGTCAGTGGTGGAATGTAACTAAGTAGGCCTACTCCAGTACTGTACTTAAGTACAATTTTGAGGTATTTTTTAAAACTTTACTGGGGTATTTCCCATTTTCAATAATTTTACTTCTACTCCACTACATCTCAGAGGCAAATATTGTACTTTATACATAGCAGATCTACAAGCTGTAGCACGATTTCAACAGCCCCCTGGACAGTCTTCCGGCACCGTTACTTGCAATAGTCCGGTCTTTCTTTCGTTCTTTCGTTCTTTCGTTCTTTCGTTCTTTCGTTCTTTCGTTCTTTCGTTCTTTCGTTCATTCTTTCTGCCCTCTGGTCTGCAGCTGAGCCCCTAAAGCCTGTGCATTAAGCCAGGCTTAAAAACGTAATGTTAAACTTAATCAGTGGTGGCCTCAAAATATTTCGTTCCAGGGACCCCCAGAAGGAAAGATTTGAGTTAAAAATGTCCTCTTTAAATGAGCATCTTTATTCAAAGATGTGCACACATTTTCAAAAAATTAGAAAAATAGCAGATCTACAAGCTCGCAAGAACTTGTATATCTGCTATTTTTGAATAGCCAAAGTGTAAAAGAATGCGTTTGAGCTCAAATCAAAAAATGACACAGATGCGTTCCCGGTCTTAATCAGTTAATGCCAAGCCATGCCAAGTATTTCAATACTGTCACAAACATTGTCACAGCTTCACATGGTCATGCTGACCGTGGATGCTTTGATTGTCAAACCTTTTCCATTTCAAGGACCCTCTAGTTTGAGAAATACAACAACGTGCGAACACAGCAGCAAGACGTGTGAACTGTTGTGCTAAAAGAAGGTTAGCCAATGGAATACAACCACCCCAAGGACCTGCACTATCTGTACCGAGTGGGCCTCTGACATTGACCTACTGCACATATAAACACTATCTATACCGAGTATAGACCTCTGACATGGACCTACTGCACATATAAACACTATCTGTTCCGAGTAGACCTCTGACATAGACCTACTGCATGCACATATAAACACTATCTGTACCTATAGACCTCTGACATAGACCTAATGCCCATATAAACACTATCTGTGCCTAGTGGACCTCTGACGTAGACCTACTGCACATAAACACTATCTGTGCCTAGTGGACCTCTGACGTAGACCTACTGCACATATAAACACTATCTGTACCGAGTATAGACCTCTGACATAGACCTACTGCACATATAAACACTATCTGTGCCTAGTGGACCTCTGACATAGACCTACTGCACATATAAACACTATCTGTACAGAGTAGACCTCTGACATAGACCTAATGCCCATATAAACACTATATGTGCCTAGTGGACCTCTGACGTAGACCTACTGCACATATAAACACTATCTGTACCGAGTATAGACCTCTGACATAGACCTACTGCACATATAAACACTATCTGTACCGAGTATAGACCTCTGACATAGACCTACTGCACATATAAACACTATCTGTACCGAGTATAGACCTCTGACATAGACCTACTGCACATATAAACACTATCTGTACAGAGTAGACCTCTGACATAGACCTACTGCACATATAACTCTATCTGTACCGAGTATAGACCTCTGACATAGACCTACTGCACATATAAACACTATCTGTACCGAGTATAGACCTCTGACATAGACCTACTGCACATATAAACACTATCTGTACCGAGTGGACCTCTGACATAGACCTACTGCACATATAAACACTATCTGTACCTAGTGGACCTCTGACATAGACCTACTGCACATACATACTGTAAAACGGAGCTGATACCCTTAAACACACTTGAAATCTGGGTCTTTTTGTATGTTATTTTAAATGGTTTGGGGGGAAAATGCTGCTAATTGTCCCAAAAGTGACTGCAAAATCTTGAAAGATTGCGCCTTGCCAACATGTATAATGTGACAGCAATGTGACATAGCTCTGTTTAACACTCGCATGACGGCATTTAGCCGACCTACCACACAAGCGGACGTGAATTCAAATTGACCTTTTTTTCCCCTGCGATTTCATTGGCCACTGTCTCCCCTCGGGGACTCCTTTTAAACATCGATTAGCATTTCAATCGTCACACTTCACAGGTAGACTATGCTTAATTTGGCTTAGAGGCATAACAATTTCATAATATATTACTTGGAACGTGTGTCCGGGAGGAAAATATTCCCAGAAACCTGGCCAGTGGCAACCCATGTCGTTAAATACCCGCAGTTCAGTCGTTTTTCCGTTGGGGAAAAAAAATATTCACTGAGAGCGACGGAGTAAACAATGTTTACTTACATAGATTACCTTTTCAAAGC
Source organism: Gymnoscopelus braueri (assembly GCF_963280865.1). Lineage (NCBI taxonomy): Eukaryota > Metazoa > Chordata > Actinopteri > Myctophiformes > Myctophidae > Gymnoscopelus > Gymnoscopelus braueri. Next base: position 6,571,169 of record NC_137614.1, read on the forward strand.
TACATTTATGCCTGCTATCTGCAGCCAGCATCTGTCTCAATGTGCACAGATGCATATCTCATTGAAGAGCGTAAATATGACAAGGGAAAGTGCGCTCCATTGGGAATGGTAACTGAGATCCGATGTGTAAAATATTATGACAAAAACAAGATCAGTGTAGTTATGAACTTGAATTAGGCTTTATAGGTTCCTTAACCATATAGGTTATGTGACGTAGACCTATGTTTACTCATGCCTATAAAGCTACTTTGAATTGAATTGAATTGATATGCATTATCACCTTACCAAGGACCTCGTTGGAAACAAGACCGCAAGGACTTTTATCCACAGACCTTTTAGACAAAGTATTTTAAATGTAACTGTGCTGTTTTAGATTTTTTTGCCTAATAAAATAGAGAGATAGAGAGAGAGAGAGAGAGAGAACAACACATACAGTAACGCATACACACACACACAGCGAACACGGTTTATCTGATGATGCACGCTGCGCACACGTGTACGTGCTCCCCCACACACAAGACACACCGCCAAACGCTGCATGTGGGGGGGGGGGTGGGGGGGAGAGAGAGAGAGAGAGAGAGAGAGGAGAGAGAGAGAGAGAGAGAGAGAGAGAGAGAGAGAGAGAGAGAGAGAGAGAGAGAGAGAGAGAGAGAGAGAGAGAGAGAGAGAGAGAGAGAGAGAGAGAGAGAGTGGTGGAAAGTAACTAAGTATATTTACTCAAGTGCTGTACTTAAGTACAATTTTGAGGTCTTTTTTGCTTTACTGGAGTGTTTCCAATCTTCAATACTTTTACTCCACTGCATCTCAGAGGCAAATATTGTACTTTTTACTCCACTACAATTATTTGAAAGCTTTAGTTACTTTGTAGATTTAGATTCATTATTACAAAACATACATTAACCACTTCAGCCCTATTTAAACTATTTGAAAATAGCCGCTCTACAAGTTCGTAGAGCTTGTAGAGCGGATATTTTCAAATGATTTTAATTCATTTTATACAGTACATGGGATACCTTGTTTAAAACGGAACATTCTGCTTGAGTACTTTTACTTTTGGTTCTTTAAGTATATTTCGATGCCAATGCTTTTGTACTTTTATTCAAGTAAATGTTGAATTGCGGTATCGATACTTTTACTCAGGTAAAACCATGTGAGTACTTTTTCCACCACTGCTCTCTGGTATACTGCATGTTATCTTCAGTGTGAGGGGGTGTTAGTGTAGTGATTGACGGGCGATGCAATCCCTCCTGAACCCTGCCTGTGTGTGTCAGTATGTACGGATGATGAGACACAGAGGAGACTTTTGTCCTAAAAAAGTTTTACACCAAGTGACTGCAACAATGTTGAAATACTCCTTCTGCTATTTGTTTCAACAGCTTTACAGTGTTGTCCTTGCTTACCTTTATAAGCCTACTATAACTCAGTGGTTCCCAAACTTTTTACTTGTCTCCCCGGGAACTAAACTAGTGAAAATAGCAGATTTACAAGCTCACAATGTGTCACGATGCGACACGTTGTGAGCTTAGATCGGCTCTACTTAAAGGTTTCTTTCTTCTTTTTCTCATATACAGTATGAAGTTCTTTAGAAAAATGTTTGAAATTCTTATCTCAGAAAAAGGTTTGATTTAACCTTTTTTTTAATATTATTAACAATTTGTAAAATAGTTTTTTTTTTACTTTCAACCCATAAAGATGTGTCCGCGACCCACAAAACGGTCCCGAGCCAGTGCTTGGGATACAGTGGTATAACTAGTTGCAATGTGACAACGCTCTGTTCGCACATTTCTTTTATTCCTGTTGAATTGTATGTACATGCTTGTCTTAGTTTCACAGCTTTTTTTAAAAATGATTTGTACTTTATTGTATTTTTTAGACAAACATTTACTTCAGCATTGATGCAAGCATATTTAGACAAAACATACAATAAACATCACAAGAACATTCTTATTCAAATAACGACATTACTGACCATTATATGATATGATTCTTCTCTGGGGCGTGCATTAATGTGCTTTAACCAGCCTATAACCAACCAAAATCTCAACTAAAGTGGCGAGTATTAACTCATTCACTGCCAGACTTATTTCTGGCCGTCGATTTTCGTACCTTTTTGAAGTAGACACAGAATATTTATCTCCAGTATGATGGATCCCCTGATGATTGCTAATCACAGAGGGATTCACTTTGTGGTTTCACAAATGTCAACGAGGTCATCGCAACCTCGTTGACATTAATTGTCTGCCTTTGAAAATAGCACTTCTGGGCCAAAAATTCATTGTAAAAAAAAAAGTACACAGGAGCCGAGATACAGCCTTTTTAATTAATAAGTTAACCAAGAAGTGAATGGAGCAGCAAATCTTCGGATCATGATATCTTGGGTTCTGAAAGTGACAGTAAAATGACCTTTACTGAAAAAAGACCATTACTGCATCAAAATAAATCGACAAACTATCCTATAAAAACTGGTCAAACTTTGGCCACATTGTCAAATAATATAAGAAAGTGGCAACATTTTTGAAAACAGCTGATCTGCAAGCTCACAACTGCTGTAGCCTATACTGAAAGAGAATGCCTTGCTATAGACAGGAGTTTTACACCTCTGTAGCCAACTGGAACGCTCGCTCCAAAACACATGGACTGCTCGCCCCCTGTGGTTCTTGTATTCGACTTACTGAGGTTAAGAATGGGAATAAGTTCAGGGTTAGGCAAAGTTTTAATGAGGTTACGAGTAGGAATAAGGTTAGGTTTAGGCATAGTTTTACTGAGGTTACGTTTAGGAATAAGGTTACGTTTAGTCATAGTTTTACTGAGGTTACGTTTAGGAATAAGGTTACGTTTAGTCATAGTTTTACTGAGGTTACGTCTAGGAATAAGGTTACATTCAGGCAGAGTTTTACTGAGGTTACGTTTAGGAATAAGGTTACGTTCAGGCAGAGTTTTACTGATGTTACGTTTAGGAATAAGGTTACGTTTAGTCATAGTTTTACTGAGGCTACGTTTAGGAATAAGGATAGGTTTAGGCATAGTTTTACTGAGGTTACGTTTAGGAATAAGGTTACGTTTAGTCATAGTTTTACTGAGGCTACGTTTAGGAATAAGGTTAGGTTTAGGCATACTTTTACTGAGGTTGCGTTTAGGAATAAGGTTACGTTTAGTCATAGTTTTACTGAGGCTACGTTTAGGAATAAGGTTAGGTTTAGTCATAGTTTTACTGAGGTTACGTTTAGGAATAAGGTTAGGTTTAGTCATAGTTTTACTGAGGTTACGTTTAGGAATAAGGTTAGGTTTAGCCATAGTTTTACTGAGGTTATGTTTAGGAATAAGGTTAGGTTTAGGCATAGTTTTACTGAGGTTACGTTTAGGAATAAGGTTAGGTTTTAGCCATAGTTTTACTGAGGTTACGCTTAGAAAATACCTGGTGGCGACCGTTCCGAGGTCGCCCCAGTTGACCCGGTGCGAGTGTGTTTAGGGGCGAGCGTTCTCGTATTCCTGTAGCCTACTGAGAGAGAATGCCCTGCTATAATAGACACTGCCCAGTCCAAAGAAAAACACCTTGGTGGACACGCCCCCTAAAGGATGTTTTATATTTGGTTGCGTGTCGGTGTCTCGCAACGAAAATAGCTCTGCCGGCGCTAGAGCAACAGAGCGGACACAGCTGCACCACCATGTTCATTCATGATTGATGTGTCAATCACAACTGAATCATGTGTCAATCACTTTACCATGTGGCTGGTTAAGTCGAGCCCTGCTGTAATAATAGATATCGTTGCTGTCGGGGCAGAAACCTCTTAATCTCCATATTTTTTCCCGTAAAGTAACCCCTATACTTGATCATACTACATGCAGCGTCAGAAAAGCATCAGAAGTACAGTAGCAGAGCTGCAAGCTCGAAACGCGACGCGAAGTGACGTGCTTTGAGCTTGTAGATCTGCTACTTTTGATGCTTTTTTAAATCGAATTCTGATAAGTAACCGTTTTGGGCATATGAGGTTTCCACCTGACCGAGTATTTGAATTGGTCAAACTAGCGATAGATTACATCTTCCATTACAAACCTTAATGGTCTCAGATATTTCATGAAAAAGCTAAGACGATTTCTTCAACTGGTCGGCTGTAGGCTGTAGACAGACAGACAGACAGACAGAAAATGGAGGGGATTTGCCAAACCTTGCCCAAATATTGAGTGTTTACGTCATAGATAGGTCACAGATGTCTTATAACACTTAAACCTCATATGGTTGAGCGGAGTCCCTCAGGGCTCTATGCTAGCGTCTTTTCTGTTTTCTGTTATTGTGTGGAATTCGCTTTTGCTGAAAATAGCGGATCGACAAGTGAGCTTGTCGATCGGCTATTTTCAGCAAGCTTTTTTTGATCGGGGTCGGCTCTGTACTTGGTTCACTCTTTCCCCCCCTCTACACCAAAGCACTTAGCCGAAAATAGCCAATCTACAAGCTCACGACGCGTCCATACACCATTGCTATCCCCACAATACAGATGCCGGGGTTAAAGAAGGACGATGAGACAACAGTCCCGTCTTTAAACGAACAGCACTTCAGTCTTTTTTCCACAACGCAAAACAACTTCTTCACCACATTCGACACATCCCCAGAAATATCATGCATTCTGAGCACACACTGCGTGCTTTGAAGCATTTTACAGCACCAATCTGCACTTGTTAGCTGTGTGTGTGTGTGTGTGTGTGTGTGTGTGTGTGTGTGTGTGTGTGTGTGTGTGTGTGTGTGTGTGTGTGTGTGTGTGTGTGTGTGTGTGTGTGTGTGTGTGTGTGTGTGTGTGTGTGTGTGTGTGTGTGTGTGTGTGTGTGTGTGTGTGTGCGTGCGCGCGTGCGTGCGTGCGTCTGTATTACTATTTACGACATTATGAGGACCATTTTCCTGGTCCTCACTAGAGAAATGGTTGTTTTATAGTAAAAATAAAGAACAAAAAGGTTGGGGTTAGAGTTAGGAATAGACATTTAGAGGTTAGGTTTAGGGTTTAGAGACAGTGTTATGCCTGATTTATGCTTAATTGCACGGTTAAGGTGTCATGCGCCGAGAAATAGCCAATCTACAAGACCACAACGCGACACACTGCGACGCATTGTGGGCTATTAGATCAGCTATTTTTCGCGTTGGGCTTACGGTGAAAAATGGCCCAAAAAAATAAAAATAAATCATAAAATCACTGTCCAAAAGTGTTGATGTCCTCACAAGTATAGTAACACAAACCTGTGTGTGTGCGTGCGTGTTTGTTTGCCTGGGTGAGTGTGAGTGTGTGTGTGTGTGTGAGAGAGAGAGAGTGAGAGAGAATTTGTTCCTCATGTTAAACAAGCATAGTGATTTAGTTTTTTCCTCTAGGCACTGCAATACCCCTCGTCTGCAAAACTGTGGAACATCAAACGCTTCCACAATTCGCCCGGGAGACATTGGGGGGAAAACTGCGGCAGACACATGCATGAATTGCTAAAGAGTGTAGGTCAAAAAAGGTCAAATCGTTGAGCATTTAAGATGCGGACGTGTAGGGGTGGAGTTACATTAGCATGGGTGGCTCTATCAAGACTCAATTACGTTATGTTTTGGGGGCGAACATTCTGCCAAGCTCACAGCGGTGTATGGACGTGTTGTGAGCTTGTAGATCGGCTATATATTTTTTTTGGTGTAGAGGGCGGGGGAAAAAAAGAGGGCCACACTGGTGGGTATTGCAAGTGGGGCCCCAAATAATTGGCAAGCCACTAAGATTAACAATATTATATTTTAAAAAATATATATATACGTAAAAATGTCATGGTATTATTTCAGTGTTCGTGAAATCATCGGCTGAAAGGTTGTAAGTGATGACTCATTCAACTGTTCTTTTATTAATGTATTTCTTTTTTTCATTTCTGGCGTTTCTAAAAAGTGACTTAGCCTAAGTCTTATAATGTCCTTGAGCAATACACTGACTGAATACATAACTGCTGCTTAGGAGCAGGCTGCCGGTGCCTTGCATGCTCTCCTCCTCTGCCGTCGGTGTGTGAATGTACTACAATGCACATTGTAAATCACTTTGTTTAAAGGCACTATATAAAAGCACCATTTACAAGTTAACCACCAAGTCATTACCTATCCCAGGTCCCATTTTAACCACTTATTATTATAACCATTATCTTATACTTTGGCTATTCAAAAATAGCAGATCTTCAAGCTCATAGCAAGCTTGTAGATCTGCTATTTTTGTTGTTGTTGAAAAATCGTGCAAATCTTTGAATACATACTGTATTTTAAGACAAATCTTTGCTTCTGGGGATTCGACAAATGTCTTCTAAATCCTAACATTTTTTTTTAAAAACGTATGTTGGTGTAATATCAGTGGTTCTCAAACTTTTTCCATGTCAAGGACGGCTCAAAATTATATGTATTTGGTCTCGGACCCCCATCTCAAAATATGTTGTTCCAGGGACCCCAGAAGCAAAGATTTGAGTAATATTCAAATATTTGCACAGATTTTCACGATTAAAAAAAAATAGCAGATATACAAGCTCATAGTGCGGCACCGAGTGCCGCACTATGAGCTTGTATATCTGCTATTTTTGAATAGCCAAAGTATAAAATAATGGTTAAAGTGGTTACACAGATGCGTTCCCAATTCTAATGGGTGACCGTGAAAGAATGTTTTTTTGTTAGAATTCTGCTCAACACAATCTCAAACTGTGCTGGGTCGTGTGTGTGTGTTTAGAAGCTGCCTTCCTTTGTCTCTTAACAAGAAACCGTCGCGGGCAGAAACCTCGTATCTCCATATATATTTATATATATTTATTTAAATATTTGTTCTTTTACAGATTAACGCCCTACTTTGTCATACAACAGTGTCAAAGGAGTGAAATAGGCAATCTACAAGTTCACAACACGACACGTTGTGAACTTGTAGATCGGCTAATTTAAAAATGTTTTTCAAATAATATTAAAAAACTTTTTTGCAGTGGCGTAAAGTAACTAAGTACATTTACTTTTACATTTACTGTACATTTACTTGAGTCCAATTTTGAGCTATTTGTACTTCCAGTTTCCAATACTTTTACTTCTACTCCACTACATCTCAGATCCAAATATTGTACTTTTACTCCACCACAATTGTTTGAAAACTTTAGTTACTAGTTACTTTGTAGATATTATTACAAAACATACATTAAGCTCTTCAGCCCTATATATACATTTGAAAACTTGTGAAATGGGACATTCTGCATAATGAGCACTTTTACTTCTGGTACTTTATGTACATTTTGATACCATTACTTTTTACCGGACTTTTACTTGCAACGCAGTGTTTCTACATTGCAGTATTGATACTTTTACTTAAGTAAAAAATGTGAGTGCTTTTTCCACCACTTTGGGACATACAAGTGTTTCCGACCGACCGCAGCGGAATGCTTTGAAGCAGAAACACAGAGACTGTGCGCTGAGCGAGGGCGAGCGGTGCCACTTACTGTAGATTTAACATTCAAAGGGCTTGATTTGTCACAAGAACAAGCCGTGAAATGTTAGCGTGACACGCTCTGTCTGTCTGCACACTGTGCTAACAATGACAATGGAATAATTACAAAATATTAGACCGGATATGAAATACAATAAGAAAATCTTATCTTATAAGCTCTACACCTCAACTATACTGTAACAAATCTACAAGACTTGAGTATGTCCACTTTCAGTGGTGTAAAGTAACTACTTTAAGTAGTACAGTAAGTACATTTACTCAAGTACTGTACTTAAGTACAATTTTGAGGTATTTTTTTTACTTTACTGGAGTATTTCCAATTGTCGGTACTTTTATTTCTACTCCACTACATCTCAGAGGCAAATATTGTACTTTTACTCCACTACAATTATTTGAAAACTTTAATTACTAGTTACTTTTTAGATTTTGATTATTATTACAAAACATACATTAACCACTTCAGCCCTATGTACATTTCGGCCATTTCTACAATCTACAAGCTCACAATGCGTCGCATCGCGACGCATTGTGAGCTTGTAGATCTGCTATTTTCAAACATTTCAGTACTTTTACTTCCGGTACTTTAAGTATATTTTGATGCCAATACTTTTGCACTTTTACTCAAGTACATTTTGAATTGCGGACTTTTACTTGTAACAGTATTTCTACATTGCAGTATGGATACTTTTACTTAAGTAACAAATGTGAGTAGTTTTTTCCACCACTGTAAATCAGTCAGAACTCCAACTATAACCCCTAAACCTAACGTCTAAATGCCCAACACCAACCTGAACCTGTTCCTAATTGTAAACCTAATGCAGTAACTCCCCACATCTAACCATGTGTGTGCATGGAACCAGCTGTGATATCAGTGATGCTGGTTGCCATGGTGTCGGTGGTTGAGTAACTACGGCAACCGCTGTGAGGAACACTGCTCTTAGTTATGAAAGGCGTGTGTGTGTGTGATAATGAGTAAGTGTGTGTGCGCGTGTGAGTGTGTGTGCGTGTGTGTGTGTGTGTGCGCGCGCATGCGCTTGCGTGTGTGAGAATGAGTGTGTGTGTGTTTGTGTGTGAAATGGTAGTTTTTTGGTTAAACTAATGAAAGGATTCAGGTTGCGTTTGGGGTTAGGATTAGACATTGAGAGGTTATAGGGTTAGTTAGGGGTTATGGTTGGAGTTATGGTGATTTAAACATTGTTGCGCACTGGCGTTGTGCACCAACATTAGCAGATCTATAAGCATTGTGAGCTTATAGATCTGCTATCAGGCTACAAGGACAACTCAGGCTTTAGAACAGTGGTTCTCTCTTTTTTGAACATCTCACCGAATACCAACCGATTTTACATTCAACTGGACTGTTACAGTTAGAATGTGATTATGTGGTTCCTGGATCTGTACGGAGTGGACCTCTGACTTAGACCTACTGCACATATAAACACTATCTGTACCGAGTATAGACCTCTGACATAGACCTACTGCACATATAAACACTATCTGTACCGAGTATAGACCTCTGACATAGACCTACTGCACATATAAACACTATCTGTACCGAGTATAGACCTCTGACATAGACCTACTGCACATATAAACACTATCTGTACCGAGTATAGACCTCTGACATAGACCTACTGCACATATAAACACTATCTGTACCGAGTATAGACCTCTGACATAGACCTACTGCACACATAAACACTATCTGTACCGAGTATAGACCTCTGACATAGACCTACTGCACACATAAACACTATCTGTACCGGGTAGACCTCTGACATAGACCTACTGCACATATAAACACTATCTGTACCGAGTATAGACCTCTGACATAGACCTACTGCACATATAAACACTATCTGTACCAAGTAGACCTCTGACATAGACCTACTGAACATATAAACACTATCTGTACCAAGTAGACCTCTGACATAGACCTACTGAACATATAAACACTATCTGTACCAAGTAGACCTCTGACATAGACCTACTGCACATATAAACACTATCTGTACCAAGTAGACCTCTGACATAGACCTACTGTACATATAAACACTATCTGTACCGAGTATAGACCTCTGACATAGACCTACTGCACATATAAACACTATCTGTACCGAGTATAGACCTCTGACATAGACCTACTGCACACATAAACACTATCTGTACCGAGTATAGACCTCTGACATAGACCTACTGCACACATAAACACTATCTGTACCGGGTAGACCTCTGACATAGACCTACTGCACATATAAACACTATCTGTACCGAGTATAGACCTCTGACATAGACCTACTGCACATATAAACACTATCTGTACCGAGTATAGACCTCTGACATAGACCTACTGCACATATAAACACTATCTGTACCAAGTAGACCTCTGACATAGACCTACTGAACATATAAACACTATCTGTACCAAGTAGACCTCTGACATAGACCTACTGCACATATAAACACTATCTGTACCGAGTGGACCTCTGACATAGACCTACTGCACATATAAACACTATCTGTACCGAGTATAGACCTCTGACATAGACCTACTGCACATATAAACACTATCTGTACAGAGTGGACCTCCTACATACTGTAGACCTACTGCACATATAAACTCCTATTTCCTATTTGTCTCATCTGTTTAAGAAAGTAGGTACAGTAGCTGATATATTGCACTTTTACTTTAGCGCTAGGTATACTCTTAGTTGCTTGTTTTAGAAGAGAATGCACTTAAGACTTCTGGTGATTAGTAGTTTCCTTGCCTACCTATGTTGAATGCACTTATTGTAAGTAGCTTTGGATAAAAGCGTCTGCTAAATGACTATAATGTAATGTAAGTAAAAACAAATTGGAAATACTCGAGTAAAGTAAAAAATACCTCAAAATTGTAATTAAGGACAGTACTTAGTTACTTTCCACCACTGCTGCTGACTACCATCTGAGATATATCAAAAGCATGTCAGCACATCGTTAAGCACATGCTCAAGCACAAGCACCCAAAAAATATACATATTTTGGTCAAATTGTAATTGTAAAAATTTTGTGAAAGTCTAAAATAGGGCTTGAGTGGTTAACCACTTGAACCCCTGCATCCATGTTCTGCGACACGTTGTGAGCTTGTAGATCGGCTATCGGCTATTTTTGGTCTACTCTGGCTTTTGTGAGCAGCCTAGACAGTTTTTAAGTTGCTTGATTCAGTATCTACAGTAGATATTGATATTTATTTTAGGCTACCAGACAGGCCCCCTTCTACTGTCCCTGCTGAGAAATACGCTGCTGTGTGTGTGTGGGTGTGGGGTGTGGGGTGTGGTGTGTGGGTGTGTGTGTGCGGAAATCCTTGTCATTGAACCTGTCCCCTTTGCACGGAGACGTTCTTCTTCAAGTTAACACTAACATCTGATAAACTAATGTCATCATTGATTGTCAACTGAAACCAAACACTTCTAAAAAAAAACTATGTTGCCACTGTTCCATGCACTATATATAAAAAAAAAAAAAAAAAACAGAAATACATAACTCTATTTGAATGACACACGGCTCACTTTCTTCTTCTTGTCGGTTCATAATCCAATCATGGGGGATTACATTCTTAGCGCAAGCTTATTTGGATCACAGCTAACGAGAAATTAATTGAAAAAGTAACGTTAAGCCAATAGGAATACAGCGCTGTGTGAGTTCAGCCTGGAATAACACGGGACATAAAAAAATGACAGAGTGGGTGTTAATGCTGTTACCATTAAAGTGGGATCATGAATCACTCTGCGATTAGCGGCCTACATTAAACACAATGTTTTAACCGCGAAGCCGGGAGAGCCATCATTTTTTTCCCTGTATGTTGTATAGCTATTATTAATTTCCAACTGTAAAACTTAACGAACCAAACGCTTAAACTGAACCAATTAACACACTCACGCACACTAACACACACACACACACGCACACACAAGCTATAGTCCACATTTCCCTGATGTGTTAATTGCCGGACGACTGTTGCTGAAATGTAAAGTGTCTCTCTCTCTCTTCTCTTTCTCTTTCTCTTTCTCTTTCTCTTTCTCTCTCTCTCTCTCTCTCTCTCTCTCTCTCTCTCTCTCTCTCTCTCTTACCTACAGATGGGATTTCTCAGGGAAATTCAAAAGCTGTAATTAAAGGGTGACAAATTTCTGCCGCTCTCCCACAGTGTGTGGGATGGCCAGGAATAGAACGGCAGGGAGGTTTTTTTTCTTTTTTCTCAAACAGGCAAAATCACACTCTCACACACGCAGCCAGGAAACCATGTGTCCTCAATAACGAGGGAGATGAATCCTGTTTCTGCCTCTACACCAGTCATCATTGTGCAAAAAAAAATACTGAAAGTATTTCGGGCTTCCAGGGGGGGGGGGTTCCAGGGGGTCCCCAGCTAAATTTGTTAATACAGCATCTCAATCATTTCAACCACTTTATCCAACTTTGTATATGTTGCATATTCAAAAATAGCATACATACAAGCTCAGAGGGCTTGTACATCTGTACATCTGCTATGTATTAAAACAAATTCAGATAGGGGTCCGCGGGCAAACACTTATCAATTTGGGGGTCCTTGACATGAAACATTTTAGAACCACTGCAATAGTACACTAATTTTTCAGTTGGTTTTTTTGCTAGGTGTTTGTTTGGCCTGTTTCCCTTGGCTGCAGCCCCTAAAGCCTGTGCATTAAGCATGGCAAGCCTTGGATCAAGACTATCATAGATGTATTTTATGGAGTCTGACTTTTGCTTTCGTATCTATGATAGTCTTGGTCTCTCCGCCTGTAAGTCACTGGACATCTGCGCTCAATGCCTGTACTTCTCTGTACATGTAAGACAAAATAAATAAAGTAGTGACCCTGTAGCCACGGATGTTAACTCGACAGTCGGAACCTGTGTTCACTGCATTAGTCCGTATTTTTCAATAGATTTGTTTTAATCCCGTCTGTGTCGGATTCTGTCTGAAGTTCCCGTTATTCCTCCATGGGTGGTAGTGGCGGGCGGATCAGGTGAAAGCCGGTATTACACTTGATGTAAACATGATGAAAACTAGGAAATAAAATGGCGTTCAGGCACAGACAGGATTAAAACACATATCTATTGAAAAATAGGGACTAATACAGTGCACACAGGTTCCCAATGTCGAGTTAACATCCATGGCTACCGGGTTAGCACTTAATTATTATTTTTTGTACATGTACAGAGAAGTATATGGCTTTGCGAGCAGATGACCAGTGACTACTAGGGGGGGTAGAGACCAAGACAATCATAGATACCAAAGCAAAAGTCAGACTCCATAAAATACATACATGATAGTCTTGATCCAAAGCTAAAGCTGAGCCTGCACTTTACCCCCTACCGTTGACCGTGATAAGTCTAAGAAACAGGCTGACAAACAGGGATGTTTGCAGGAGAGACAGCAGGAGAGAGTGATGCTGGGGTTTGGCTGCACAAAGCATGACGAGTTGCCAGATTGGGCCTCCTGCTGCAAACTGCATGGGGATAATAAGAGTATAAGCCAAGGAAAGGAACATCTTTCTCTCCTGAGAAAGACTAGAATACACTCCTGTTGTCATCAGAATTGGGCAGAAACCTCACATCTCCATATTTCAAATGTCCTACTTTATCATACTAACAGTGTCACACAAAAGTAGCTATCATTACTAGTTTTGAAAGAAAATGGGCATACCTTTTATGCCCATATATGGAGATATCTATATCTAACATCCCAGCATCCCAGCTCATATCTCACATGGACTCCAATAAACTCTATTCAATCCGGCTTCCGCTCATCACACAGTACCGAAACCGCTCATAAAGGTCACCAACGACATTCTCCTGTCCGCTGACTCCGGTTTCCTCTCCATCCTCATCCGCCTCGACCTTGAGGCCGCCATCGACACCATTAACCACTCATCATTCTCGACCCCACCCTTTCATTCCAGAGGTATGGGCTCTGTCATGACCTCTCCCCGCTCCCTCAGGTCTGGTGACGCCAACCTCCTTGAGGTCCCCAGGACCAAGTACCGTACCTGGGGCGATAGATCTTTTGCCTTTGCTGCCCCAACCCTGTGGAATGCACTCCCCAAAACTAGAAGCCCCACCACTCTCCAAACCTTCAAAACTGCTCTCAAAACCCATCTCTTCAATATGCCCCCAAGTGACCCCCCCTTCTCATCATGCCACTGTTTCTATAGATTTGTATTCCTTAGTCTTAGCCTTTCATTAGTGTTTTTTCCCTAATAAAGTTGTTTTGTTGTTTTCTCCTTCCCTCCCCATGTAAAGCGTCATTGGGTTCTTAGAAAAGCGCTATATACATTTGAGATATTATTATTATTATCTGTCAGTCCTTTTATGCCCATATATGGAGATCCTGATGTTATCAGTATATGGCCATACATGGGCAGGCCCATATATGGGCATATCGGGGGGATAGGAGGTTCTGGAAAGTCGTTATGCATTGGTAAATGTCTGTGGAGAAGGAAGGAGTGCAAACTGGAAAGTGGACTGATTCAGTAATTAAATGGCAGGTGTGGGGAATTCGACAGGTGTGGGGAATTTGCCAGATCAAGCTTAGGCTGGGGTTGCCATGGCAATCGATTGGCTCATTTGGGCCGTGACCAGAGCCTTTTCTGGCGGTTCTGGACAACCGCCTATACGACCGACTCGTCGCCGGGCACTGTACTGCCTCGGGTCGTTAACGACGCGTGTCGGCGAATTTGAAGTCGGTCGGTCGAACGGTTCTCGAGGAACGTGGATTACAGATGTACGTACGTACAGAGATTCCCTGCATTTATTGTAGGATAGGATACCAAACATACATAAACATCATCTAAATAACATGCTCAACATTCGTGGCCGAGAAAAACTAATCTACGGAACAAAAACATGAGAACAAAGTGTGTGTGTGTGTGTGTGTGTGTGTGTGTGTGTGTGTGTGTGTGTGTGTGTGTGTGTGTGTGTGTGTGTGTGTGTGTGTGTGTGTGTGTGTGTGTGTGTGTGTGTGTGTGTGTGTGTGTGTATTTGTGAGGACAAAATGTATAGTAGAATATGAAAAATAGATGTTGTGGGGACCGTTTTCCCTCATGGTCCTCACAGGAAAAGTGGTTGTTGAAAAAATATTTTAGAGATCCGGTTACTATTAGGAAAAGATTCAGGTTGGAGTTAAGATTTAGGGGTTTGGAATTAGAGTTAAACATGATTTATACTTGGGTTAGGGTTGCGTGCCAGTGTCATGGACCGAAAAATAGCTGATCTACAAGCTCACAACACGTCGTGCTGCGACGCCTTGTGAGCTTGTAGATCAGTTTTATTTTTACGTTTAAAAGACCAAAGAAATGACGTGTGTGTGTGTGTGTGTGTGTGTGTGTGTGTGTGTGTGTGTGTGTGTGTGTGTGTGTGTGTGTGTGTGTGTGTGTGTGTGTGTGTGTGTGTGTGTGTGTGTGTGTGTGTGTGTGTGTGTGTGTGTGTGTGTGTGTGTGGAGAGGCAGAGAGAGTCTTGTTGCTATGCATTTTTCCACTCCAGCACACTCCCACACCACATCTCTTCACATACAGTACAACATGGCGGAGGGGAGCCGGGCACACATACACACTCAGTGGTGAAAAGTAATTGAATACATTACTGTTTCAAGGTACTTTTACGTCATTTGAGTATTTATCACTTTTCGATCATTTATACTTATACCACTGCGTCTCAGAGGCAAATATTGTATCTTTGTCTTTTTTTACTCCACTACAATTATTTGACAGCTTTAGTGACTATAGTTACTTTGCAGATTTAGATCATTATAACGAAACACACATTAACCACTTTTAAGCCCTAAGTTATACTTTGTCTATTCGAAAATAGCCGATCTACAAGCTCACAACAACGCGTCGCAGATGCGTTTGTGAGCTTGTGAGATCTGCTATTTTCGAAAACGGTTTAGAGTACTTTTGCTTTGGTTAACTGCGAGTATATTTTGATGCCAATGCTTTTGTACTCAAGTAAAATGTGCATTTTTGTACATAGTGGTACAGTATTCTCTTCCACCACTGCACACAGTACAGTACCGTAGCCCATACCGTACCGTAGTCGAGTGCTTTTCCTGTGATGTAACAACTTCACCATTAAGAGAGCTCTTGAAGGATATGCATGTATGCATGCATATCCCTGAGCACCAGCCCCACCGGGAGGGAAAACAGCTTAAACATCCTCCAGAGTGCAACGTTCTTCTAGTGTTTGAATTAAAGCCAGGGTTAGGGGGCTTTTATGGTTAAAGGAGTAGTTCAACCTTAAAATTTATTATTATTTTATCATTTACACACCCCATGAAGCCATGAATTCATGGAGATTCTTTTGTTTTTGTCGCATTCCTTAGGCAATAATTAAAGCTTGATTAATCATTGCTAGAGTTTGTTCAGTAGGTGTCTCTCCGTCTCTCCAGATAAACAGAAAACACATTTTCTCAGATGGGTCACACATTTCATCCGATCAGGAAAAAATTATTTCGCGGTTTCATTCGTCTGCTCATTTCTCTGAGTATTCACTTCTGATTTCACTTGTTTATCATGTATGAGTTCTCTCTCTCCTGATTGGATGAAATTGATATCCTGACCTGAAAATGTATTTTCTGTTTACTAAAGAGATGGATAGAGTGAACAAACACTAGTCTATGGCAATGATTACTATCAAAATATAGAGCTGTTTAACAAAATGATAATTATCTCTTATGCCCCCCCTTGAAAGCTAGGGTTAGGGGCGTTCAGAATCAGAATAAGCTTTATTGCCAAACAGGTTTTCAGGTGTAGATAAGTGGGTGAAATTAGTTTTCGTACTTCCACTTTCGTAGGAAAGTGGAAGAAGAAAAGCGATAGAAAGAATAGGAAAACAGGATAGAAAACAGGGTCTGATAATCAGAAGTTCCTAGTTGAGAGAAGAAAAACATAAATATCGTTGTTGTCGGGCAGAAACCTCCCATCTCCATATTCTAACTTTTTTGTTTTTTCGTAAATTAAATTGCCCTACTTTATCATACTATAGCGTCACACGGAAGCATCAAAAGTAGCAGATCTCCAAGCTCGAAACGATGCGTTTCGAGCTTGTAGATCTGCTATTTTATGCTATTTTTGAATTCCTAAAAGTAACAGTTTTGGATATATGAGGTTTCCACCCGACAGATACATTATGCTAAAAAGGTGCATTTACAGTATATATCTGTTACAGGGAAATTGGCATTCCAGGGAAATTGAAAAAGAAGCGCTCGTTTTCACCGCCCCCCCAGGCAATTCTGTAGAACCAACACTAGAGGGCAATGAAAGCCACACTACGTGCATATAGTCAGGGGATCTTGGAATAAATTCCTTACCAAAAAAAATCTTCACCAATGCGCCTCGCGTAAAAAACCCTGTCTCGAAAAGCCCCGCCTCGCCTAAAAACGAGCGCTCCTTTTTCAATTTCCCTGGAATGCCAATTTCCCTGTGACGTATATATTTACACTATATAGAGGCGGCAGTGGCTCAGGGGTAGAGTGGCCGGTAGAGCGGCCGGATGGAAGCCGTGATGTTTCCAGTTCGATCCCGGGCTCCCCCAGAAGAGTTACTGTCGAAGTGTCCTTGAGCAAGACGCTGAACCCCTAATTGCTCCCGATGAGCAGGTTGGTGCCTTGCATGGTTTCCTCCACCATCGGTGTATGAATGTGTGGGTGAATGTAATGCACAATCTATGTAAAGCGCTTTGGATAAAAGCGCTATATAAATGCACTATTTGTATAGCGCCTTTATCCAAAGCGCTTTACGATGTGCATTACATTCACCCATTCACACGCACGCGCGCACACACACACACATTCCTGAGCCAATGGATTGGCCTTTCTGTATATACATTTACATCCAGTACAGTATACTGGCAGTCAGATATTCTACATATTCATGAGGAAGGCAGTGGTATGACTCGGTTATAAAGCAGCATTATATTTAATATTTTATGGTCAACTTAACATTAAAAAGTAAAATATTACAACACCAGTCCTTTCAATGAACATTTACTGTACACACTGTGTGTAAAAGTATCTGTTATTGCCAGCTGGACTCGCTGTTGTAATCATTATGCAAATTACAACAGCTGGTTGCTCATCTGTCTCTGTCTACCAGTCATTTCATTTAAGTATATTAGTTAGCTGCTATCAGTGTTGATTTTGTCGACTAAAACGATGACGAAAAATGTTAGTCGACTGCCTTTTTTCACTGACGAAAACTACATAAAAACTAAATAAAAACTAAGCTATGATGACTAAAACTAAGACTAAATATATTGACAATTTCGTCAACAAATAAAAACTAGACTAAAATGTTAGGGACGAGTGGAGAAGAGATCCAAAAGACAAGTCATTTTATGTTGCGCTCGGGTGTTGTGCTCTGAAAATAGCAGATCTACAAGCTCACAACGCGTCGCGCTGCGACGCGTTGTGAGCTCGCAGATCGGCTATTTTCAGTGCGCAACCACGTGTAAAAGCAGGCATTATGACCCCATCAAGGCCCACCAAAACGTACATATTAGTCGACTAAATCAACTGTAGATTTAGTCGACTATAATCTAGACTAAAACAAAAATATTTCAGATGACTAAAATATGACTAAAACTAAATGGAATTTTATTCAAAAGACTATGACTAAAACTAAATCAAAATTTGCTGTCAAAATCAACACTGGCTGCTATAGTATATTGTAGTTACGGGGCCAGAGCTCTAGCCTGGTAAACCCTCCCTCCGGAAATCTCAATTCCATTTCATTTCACTCCTGAAATGAAATGGAATTGAGATTTCCGGAGGGAGGGTTTACCAGGCTACCAGAGCTCAGCTCTGGACCTGTTTTAAGATTGGCAGTATTCTGTTTCTGCCACTTTTCGCAGTTCTGGCTGAACCGTGCTGTTGCTTTTTACGAAACTCGGCCATATGGTAGATGGTCATGAAAAACTATCAAGAAATAAATCTCACAATCTTTCGTCAAAAGGTGGCGCTATAGCAAAATGCCAACTTTGAACAGGAAACTCATGCCCTGTTTGACCTACAGCCATGAAACTTCAATATACATATGCGTCTACTCATGATCAACAACTTTCACACTCTGACTTTTGACCTCTGACCTTTAGATCTCCCACCATTTTGAATTATATGAAAAACAGTTAAAACTCCTCCTGGGATTTTTGAGTAATCTGCACGAAACGTTTTACACATGAACTTTGGACCTATGCCGACAAACAAGCAGCAAAGATTTATATATATATATACTTATACATAAGTGAAAAAATGAAGCTTTAATGAGCCAATGAATATTGCAGTTTTATGACAATTATTCATCTGCCCCTAACACATACATGCAGACTCACATTTCTTTGAAACTTTGCGGTAATGTTGAGGGTCATTCCAAATATCACTGAAACCAATCTTACTCCAATTGGTCAAAGGGGGGCGCTATAGTGATTTTTTGAAAATGCAAACTTTAAACAGGCAAAAGTCATGCCTTGTTTGGCCGACAGCCATTCAACCTGCTTACACATGTGCCTTGACTCATGAGGAACACATGTATCACGTTGACCAGTAAGCTCCGCCCTTAGATTGTCCGCAATTTTGAGCAGTTTGAAAAACACTTAAACCCAGGATTTTTCAGCTATTTGCGTGAAACTGTATCATCTGTCTGATCTATTTTTTTCACAGATTTTATCTGTTGGTCCAATGGCTTCTCCCTTAAGTGAGTGCCACACGACCGCAAGGTTACCGGTTCAAGCCTCACTTGATGCAGACTCATTTAAGTTGAATTGCAAAAAACATGACTGTATCAATGAATAAATGTGCAAATGGTAAAGATTACATGAAATGCTTATTTAAGAGTATGTTTTTTCAATGTATGACGTAATTCATTGTGAAAATAGCCGATCTACAATCTCACAACTTTTCAGATAGCAACGTTTTGTGAGCTTGTAGATCGGCTGCTTTCACTGGTTTCGTTTTTGAGGAGACATACAATTTCTCTATTGGTAAATGGTTTGTGAACGGGTGATCTTAGTGTTAGTGTTAGTGTGAATTCTTTTTTCACTGGTTCTGGTCTGTTGGTCCAATGGCGTTTCGCTTCAGCATCAGCCTCTGGATCACGGGTTCGCCGGTTCAAGCATCACCTCTTGCTGGCTACTTTTCATGACTGTATCAATTAATGCATGTACAACTGTTAAAGGTAACATGAAATGCTTCTTGGAGAGAGTATGTTTTTACAATGTATGACAAACTTCATTCTGAAAATAGCCGATCTACAATCTCACAACTTTTCAGATAGCAACGTGTTTCTGAGCTTGTAGATTGGCTGCTTTCACTGGTTCACTTTTATCTTCAACAGACAACCTCAGCCTGGACAAAGCTATAGCACTATAGGTAGTGTTGCAGCCTGTCAATCCAAAGGTTGAGTGTTCGATTCCTGTTCATTGCAATAGGTTGAGATGTCCAATCAATCCATTCTGCTTCCATCTGTCTCTCTTCAATCTATTATGTTTCCTTGTCTCTCTCTCTTCAATCTATTCCGTTTCCATGTCTCTCTCTCTCTCTCTCTCTCTCTCTTCAATCTATTCCGTTTCCATGGCTCTCTCGCTCTCTCTCTCTCTTCAATCTATTCCGTTTCCATGTCTCTCTCTCTCTCTTTCTCTTCAATCTATTCCGTTTCCATGTCCCTCTCTCTCTTTCTCTTCGATCTATTCCGTTTCCATGTCTCTCTCTCTCTTTCTCTTCAATCTATTCCGTTTCCATGTCTCTCTCTCTCTTTCTCTTCAATCTATTCCGTTTCCATGTCTCTCTCTCTCTCTTTCTCTTCAATCTATTCTGTTTCCATGTCTCTCTCTTTCTCTTCAATCTATTCTGTTTCCATGTCTCTCTCTCTCTTTCTCTTCAATCTATTCCCCCCCTCTCTCTCTCTCTCTCTCTCTCTCTCTCTCTCTCTCTCTCTCTCTCTATTCACTGGCCCCGTATTATCGCTGCTTGCAGCTATATTTTTGTATTGTATTTGTTGTGTTATTGCATGTTGTGTTATTTTGTGTTATCTATGTTTATGAAAATGATGTATAAAGTGAGAAACCTTGATCAGCAATAAGAAATCAAATTGAATTCTGCCAAGATGGAGTTCACAGTTCATCCAATCAGGAGAGAGAACTCATACATGGCTACAGCATAAACAAGTGATATCGGAAGTGATGAAAACAAGAAATGAGAAGGTAAATTAAGCTGCAAAAGAAAAAAAAAATCCTGCCTGATCGGATGAAATTTGTGACCCATCATTTCCATTTATCTGGAGAGACGGGGAGACACCTCTGTTACTGAACAAACACTCTATAGCAGTGGTTTTTCACCTTCAAAGACCCCCACATTGACACATATTAGCCCAGGGACCCCCATTTGAAAAGATATGCCAGGGACTCAACCATTTTGATTTATTGGGGGTCCCAATCTACGCTGTAGTATCATCATCAGTGTTTATTTAACTCTGAGACTGTACAAATGGAACCAAATGGACCCTAACGGGTCCATTTGGTGGACCCTAACGGGTCCATTTGGTTCCATTTGTACAGTCTCAGGGTCAATTTGGTTCCTAGCTATTAATTTGTGTCATTTGTCTGGGGACCCCCTGGAACCCCCTCAAGGACCACTGGTGGTCCCCGGACCACTGGTTGAGAACCACTGCTCTATAGCGATGAGAATAATCAAGCTTTAACCTTTTAAAAGTACTAAAATGCTATAGTCGATCTACAAGCTTGTATATTGGCTATTTTCACTGTACTTCGTCTTTTTGAATACATAATATAAATGATAGGGCTTAAGTGGTTAATGTATATCTCGTATTAATCCTATATTAAAATTGGCTAATGGGTGGGCGGACTGACGGACAACATGCACTGACGTCAGACACAAACAGAAACCGTTGCCTAAAAAACTGGTAAATTAACGCCCTACTTCATCATAGTACAGCGTCGCACAAAAGGCATCAAAAGTACTTTTTCTATTTTTGATTTTTAATCCTGAAAATTGGAAATACTCCAGTAAAGTAAAAAATACCTCAAAATTGTACATAAGCACAGTACTTGAGTACATGTACTTAGTTACTTTCCACCACTGATATATTATGGATTGGGTCAAAGAGGCTGACACACACCGATCTGGCGTCGTAGACGGTATACACACCATATATGGGCGTCACGTAGTGTTGATTTCGTCGACTAAAACTATGACGAAAAATGTTGGTCGACTACCTTTTTTTACTGACGAAAACGAAATAAAAACGAAATACAAACTAAGCTATGATGACTAAAACTAAGACTAAATATATTGACAATTTCGTCAACAAATAAAAACTAGACTAAAATGTTAGTGAGGGACTAGTGGAGAAGAGATCCAGTAGAACCTAAAGTCATTTTGTTTGGTTGCGCTCAGGTGTTGCGCTCTGAAAATAGTAGATCTACAAGCTCACAACGCACGTTGTGAGCTTGTAGATCTGCTAATTTCAGCATGCTTCCAAGTGTAAAATCAGCCATTACGACACCATCAAGGCACCGCCAAAATTCATTTTACTCATAAACTAAAACTAGACATAAACTAAAGCATTTCAGATGACTAAAATATGACTAAAACTAAGCAGAATTTGTTTCAAAATCAACACTAGAGCGTGCCAGCAGTAACTTGCCCAAAGGAGTGAGTATCGTGCTGCAAGACAGGCTGCTGAAACTGAGGAGGACTCTCCCAGCAGAGCCTTGCCAAAAAAACGGAAGTGATGATGATGATGGTGAACAACGACAACACAGATTTGCACACATGTCCCCTGGGTTCCTCTGATACGCCCCATATATGGGCATATCGGTTGGCTCGGCGGTTTGGCGTAGGTGTGACTAGAACCTCTAGTAATCTAAATCTACAAAAGTGACCGGAAACTGTTAAGTTCTCACATAATTGGAGTGGAGTAGAAAAGAAAAAAAAAATTGCCTCCGAGATGCAGTGGAGTGTCAGAAAAATGGAAATACTCAAAGTCAAAGTACCTCAAAATTGTATTCACAATTGTATTACTCGAGTAAATGTACTTAGTTACTTTACACCCCTGACTAAGTGTAAGCATTTTGTTTTTCTACCATGACAGAAGGGCTGAGCATTGTGTGAACATGACCATATGGAAGCATTTAAGTGTATGTCTAAAGTGTTGTTATCTGCATATGAAAGAAATGTTGTTCACTGTTCAATCTGGACGTGGGCTGTTGTTGACGCCTGCTTTATACTTCATCATACAACGGTATATTAGTTAAAGGAGCACTTCACCCATTTTCAATGTTATCTTATCAAGTTATCAATGTAATCTCACTAATGCTCATTATAAGATGGCACCATTTCTGTCTATACCAGGGGGTGCAACTTTGATGATGGAGAGGGCCACTATATTTCCACACTCACTCCACATTGCATAATACTGTCTCTCTGTATTTTAACTTTTTTCGCCATGTTACACAAAATTTGCAAAAATAGCCGATCTACAAGCTCAGAGCTTGTAGATCGGCTATTTTTGCATTTTTTTAATTGGAATCCTGAAAAGTAATTTAAAAAAAAAATGTATTTCAAATGCATTTAGTTATACTTATGTTAACTTTATGAACATAAATACAAATACATTGGACATTAAAAAAAAACAATAGCATTGTAATACTAGTCATTAAGCTACTAATACAGACTGAAGTAATTAAAGCGGGTCACGTTTGCAATTGTAACAGCTGAATCAATAATATATCAGATATTAACCTGCAGGCCGCATTAAGTGAAGGTGGGGGCCGCATGTGGCCCCCGGGCCGCCAGTTGCCCATGTATGGTCTATACTCACTCTGGCCCCTTTTCCACCGGGGTTGAACCGGTTTGGTTCTTTTTTCCACTGAAAATGTATTGGTTCAGAACCCTAAAATTGGTTCGGAACTGGAACCAAAAAATACTAGTTTTCTCTTGCCCTAAACTGGGAACCAAAGTGGGCGTGTCACCATCCTAACATTATTTCTTTTTTTACTATATATATATATATATATATATATATATATATATATATATATATATATATATATATATATATAAAATGATATAGTATGATATAATAGAGTATGCCACTGAGAGCATGATTCATTTGAAGTGCTCTTCCATTGTTGAGGTCTTAATTGAAAAGCAGCTCCTTTTGTGCGGTGAAGTCCTCAACAATGGCTGTGTAATCACTCACGCAACGTGTGTCTCTGTAGCGTTCACAAAGGAATATAATGTGACGTGAAATTGTACAAAAAAGAAAAGACAGACAATGAGATGAGACGGATTGTGGAGATCTCCATGGATCAGGCTTCTGTCAGACAAGAATTATAGGAGGTGTTATACTCCAGGAGTAAGAGACTCTTTGACCGAGTCTCCTACTGACCGATGACCCGGTCATCAACTTATTGGCTCAGGAATACGACAAAAAAATAATAATAATCTCCATGAATCCAAGGCTTCATGGGGTGTGTAATTGATAGAAAAAAAAAAATGGGGGGGGTGAACTACTCCTTTAATGGCCAGAATGTGGCTATATAACTAGCAGGCAGATATAGATAGCTTTCAGCATCAGCTGATGGAGCATTGTGACCTGTGTTGCCATGTCTGTTTATTCTAAGTGACTTTGGGCTTGTTTTCCTGTAAAGTCGCTTGTAAATATTGGTAAATATTGGTAGTTGCTGGTTCACGCGTTGTGAGCTTGTAGATCGGCTATTTTTAAATTTAAAGTGCTCGTGTGGCCTGTAGTCGCTTCTTTTGGGCTTGTTTTCGTAGACCTGGTTGCTTATTTCTCTCACAAAATCTGTCAACGCTGATTGCGACCCCAGGGAGGCGTACTGCATACGGATGCCACAGCTTTAGGTTCCTTGGAGTTCATATAAGACTGGCCTCTGACAAAGAACGCATTCTCACCACCAAAAATGAGAATACAATGACTGAATGATGAATGGAGTCACATATAATAGGTGTGTGCATGGCAACACGGCAAAGTCTAAAACATTTAATTGAATATTGTCACTGTCACGGCGTGTTTTGAGCTTGCCGGTCTGCACATTTTTATGCTTTTGTGTGACGCTGTAGTATGATCAAGTAGGGCGTTAACCCATTAAGACCTGAGGCCGATTCTACAAAATGTATTCTAAATCCTAACAGTTTTTTTTTTTTAAACGTATGTTACTATGTCAGTGGTTCTCAAACTTTTTCATGTCAAATTATTTGTATTTGGCCGCGGACCCTCATCTCAAATTATTTTGTTCCAGGGACCCCCCAGAGGCAAAGATTTGAGTTACAAATGTTAAAAAACAAACAAAAAAACATATATATTCAAAGATTTGCACACATGTTCATGATTTCTCAAAAATAGCAGATCTACAAGCTCATAGCGCGGCACTCGGTGCCGCGCTATGAGCTTGTAGATCTGCCATTTTTGAATAGCCAAAGTGTAAAATAATGCTTTTTAGCTGAAATCTAAAAAAATCAGATGCAAACAAAGATGCTTCTCCTGGTCTTAATGGGTTAATTTACGAAAAAAACACAAAAAGTTAAAATATGGAGATAAGAGGTTTTTGCCCGACAGCAACGATATGATATATGGACAGAGAGCTCTTCCCCGGACCTTTTGTTCGCCCCCCTGTGGCGGTCAGAGCCATAAATGAGGACAAAAAAATAAAACATAAGAAGAAAATAAAATAGAGCAACTGTAAGAATCCTGAGCAGCTGCTCAAAATGTTTCATGAACATAGACAAGTGACTTGTCTTTCTGATCTCTGATATATAGATATCTGTATATTATGTGCCTTTCTGCTTCTTTGCGCGTTTGACACTGCTGCTGCTAAAGATAGAAACACATACAGCATATTTTATGCCTCTGCTCTTGCACATTTCTTTGACACCGCTGCTAAAAGATAAAAGGTATTGTACCTGTCTTTAAAGCTGCACTATGTATCTTCCCTCTTCTACCCCGGATTTGAACCCGGTTTCCTGCCTAAGTGCTGACATTTCTTTTACCATTGAGCTAATAGAGCCTGCCTGCTTGCTCAGGGGATAAAGTGAATCTTGACCATCAGGTCAAAATCTGTGTCAGATCCTTTGTCTATAGGTGAGACACCTTTGACACGATCTAAATGTCTCAATAGAAGAGCAGGGAGAGAAAATACAACCACCCCAATTGTATAAGTTATATTGTATTAACATACTCTACCATACAGATTGGAAAAAGATTACTTTTTATTCATTTAAAAAAAAAGTTACATAGTGAGGCTTTAAGAGAAGGTAACCCTACTACCCCTTACCTCTATTTCTATCGCATCCAGTATTATTACTTTTTATTCTTACTTTTTATTGCTATTATCTTGTTGTAGTGTACGTTTTGTATTGACAGACAGACAGACAGACAGACAGACAGACAGACAGACAGACAGACTATATTGAATACAAAATATTAAAAATGAATAATTAATATTAAAAATATATTAAATTCAGAGGAACAGATGTCAACAAGACGTGACGTCAGCAGGTGGCAAAAAGATACGCTCGTTCTCAACAAATGCTTAATAATCAACTTAGTATGGAGATTCTCGGAATATTTCCAAGTTGCTCATTTAAGTCTAATAGCATTGGGTTACAATGGGGGGGGGGGGGCATGCCCCCCAAATGCCGCAACTATGGCGGTGACGCACTAGCCAGTCTGGTGGCTATAGCCACTAATTGTTTTTTAATGACAAAACTCTCATCTAGCACCAATAGACCTGCAGTCTTATCCATGCTGAGATGTCTGTCTGTCTGTCTGCTTTGTACAGCAGAATAAGCTGTTGCAGAGAAGATTTGTCACATCTTTCATGGGTGCAACCCACATACTGTACTCAGCTGCTCTGCTCATCCCACAAATGCATGTTCTCTACGAACAGGGCAACATTTAAAATGGAAATAACCAGGCTTTTTCAACAGTATAACATTTATCGCAGAGAAGCATTTGTTGCAAACAGAGACATGATCTTACCAAACACACAAACAAATGCTGTTAAATCAGGCTTGTGAATAAAAGACTCAGAAGTAGATTAGCTTCTCTAAAGCCATTTCTGTTTGATTTGGGGTCGGTGTGAGATGTAGGGCAGCGACTGGCTGCGTGTGCGCGCACGCAGTGGTGTAAAGTAATGAAGTGCATTTACTCAAGTAGGCCTACTGTACTTAACTCTTTGACTGCCAGAGTATTTTCATAAAGTACTCCCCCAGTGCCAGCAATTTTCGTGTTTTTTTATTTTTATATTTTGAATTTTTCTCATGAAAATAATTTAAGGACACATAATGTAAAGACCCAGCACAAATCCGCCACTAGAGCGCAGCACATGACAGCTTTGATCATGTCGTTGGGTCTCTCTCACCTTTCTTCATAGATTAGACAAGGAAAAACATGAAAACGGATGTGACGTCCCCCCCATTGTTTTGATCAGCGAAAATTACGTTGTGATATACGACGGCGATGACTGATCGTCACCCAGACCATAGATTATAGAAGAGAAACTGTCCGTTTGTCCGTCATACCGTGTGAAAGACCGTTTATTTACCTATTTTGGACGAAAATGACTGGGGAAAAGAATCAAAAACCGGAAACGGAATCCAGGTCATGAAACCGGATGCAGATGTCCGTGAAGTAAGTGGAACTCGAGAATAACATTGAATATTAAGCAGCATAGCGCAATCAGAGATTAAACAATGAACGCGCGTCCAGCGCGTCGAGCGCGTCGACGGCCAACTGGACAAAGTAGCACTTGACGCGTTATCGCGTCGTCCGCAGTCAAAGAGTTAAGTACAATTTTGAGGTATTTTTACTTTCTTCAGTATTTAAAATGTTCGATACTTTTACTTCTACCACCACTACATGAATATTGTTCATTTACTCCAGTACAATTTGTTTTGAAAACTTTAGTTACTAGTTACTTGGTAGATATTGATTATTATTACAAAACATCCATTATACCCACTTCAGCCCTGTATGCATTTAGGCTGATCTACAATTAGCTGCTCTACATTTAGCTGATCTACAAGCTCACAATGCGACGCATTGTGAGCTTGTAGATCTGCTATTTTCAAAAGATTTGTATACATTTGAAAACTGGAAACGTTTTTGCAGTATTGATACTTTTACTTAAAGGAGGAGTTCACCCAAAAAATTACTTATTTTCTATCAATTACACACCCCATGAAGCCTTGATTTCATGGATTTATTTTTGTTTTTGTGGCATTCCTAAGACAATAATTTGATGACCGTGTGTATTTCCGGTAGGAGACACAAATAATCTACTTTGTGTCTCCTACCGGATACATTAGCCGGTAGGAGACGGGAATCAAATTATTAGCTTAGGAATGCGACAAAAACAAAAAAGAATCCATGGATTCAAGGCTTCATAGGGTGTGCAATTGATAGAAAATAAGTCATTTTTTGGGTGAACTCCTCCTTTAAGTACAAAACTGGAGGTGTGTGTGTGTGTGTGTGTGTGTGCGTGTGCGTGTGCATGTGCGTGTGTGCGTGCGCACGCGCCCGTCCAGAGAAGAGGGAATGCTCTGCCTCCCTGTATGGTTGGAAAAACCATTAGCCGCAAAACCCTCAAATTAAATTAACCTCCTTCCCTGTGCTGCTGGATGGATCTCCCTGACAGGCCCGCAGTGAAGGGCTAGACAGGGCTAAAATAACTCCCGTTCAGACCCCCCCTCCCCCTCCCCCCTCGCACTACTGAAACCTCCTCCCACCTAAATCCACCCACCACCCCCCCCCCACACACACACACACACCCGAGCCATCCACCCCCGCACGTACCACGGCTGAAAGGCCAGACCACAGCCTAGCTCAACAGAACCAACCATGGCTCACTATACCAGTGAAACGGCTCCATCAGAGAGAGACTCTATAGGGAGGGGAGGTTCAAGATGCTACACACGGAAAAATAATGGTTCTTAAATCGTTCTTTGACCCATTAAAGGAGTAGTTCACCCAAAAAATTACTTATTTTCTATCAATTACACACCCCATGAAGCATTGAATTCATGGAGATTTTTTTGTTTTTGTCACATTCCTGAGCCAATAATTTGATGATAATAATAAAGATGCCAATGTATCCGGTAGGAGACTCAAAGGAGACTCTTCGTGTCTCCTACCAGAGAGACCACTGATTATCAAATTATTGGCTTAGGAATGTAATAAAAACAAATAAATCTCCATGAATTCAATGCTTCGTGGGGTGTGTAATTAATAGAAAATACGATTCTTCTTTGGGTGAATTACCCCTTTAAGACCAGGAACGCATACCGTGTCATTTTTAGATTTCTTTGGCTAAATGGTTCCACAAACCAATACTCCAGTAAAGTAAAAGTACCTCAAAACTGTATACTGTATACTGTATAAGTACAGTACTTGAGTAAATGTACCTAGTTACTTTACACCACTGGGGTGGGGGGGCGAAGGAAGGACGCCACAAAAAGAACAAGAGAAGGCCGTGGTAGGAGTGTGTGGGCTGTGAGCGAGAGCACCTCTATTCTCTATTCTCTTGGTTTCCAGGCAGCCTGCAGGGAGCGAGGGGAACCCGGCGATGTCGGAATGTCTGTGGGCTGCAATGTGAGACAATTGGATTAACACTGATCTTATTCTGCCTGATGAGGGGGCTGGTGATGATGAGAGAGGCACTGGTACCGCAATATATACTGGAGATCTGCTGGGCGTGTGTGTGTGTGTGTGTGTGCGTGCGTGCGTGCGTGCGCCAAATGTCCCCAGAATTATAGTAGAATTTTGAGGTAAATTTCCTGGTCTTTGCAAGAGAAATGGCTGTTTTAAGGGGTATGGGCCCTATCTTGCACACCTTACCCCTTATCCCTAAACGTTTTTTTTATAATTTCTTACTATTTTGACAAACATTTTCAAATGGTTAAAATTGCCGAACTACAAGCTCACAACGATCTACAAGCTCACAACAGCTAGTTGAACTATTTTCTAATGTTTTTACAAAACAGTAAAATATGGCTAGTAAGTTTAGGCATAAGGGGCATGATTGGGCCCTTAGAGGTTAGGTTTAAAGGTTGGGGTTTGGAGTTATGCCTGATATGTATACTTAGTTGTGTGGCGGTGTCACACACCGAAAAATAGCAGATCTGTAGCTTGTAGATCGGCTGTTTTTGCCTTCAGGGTTTGGGTTAAAAATGGCATATTTTTTTAAATAGGCGTCCTAAAATGTTGATGTCCTCACAAGTTTGTGTGTGTGTGTGTGTGTGTGTGTGTGTGTGTGTGTGTGTGTGTGTGTGTGTGTGTGTGTGTGTGTGTGTGTGTGTGTGTGTGTGTGTGTGTGTGTGTGTGTGTGTGTGTGTGTGTGTGTGTGTGTGTGTGTGTGTGGTCTCAGACAGAATCAGAGAAGTACAGGAAAGGACAACAAAAATGTATAAACACAGCACTGTAAAACTAGACTGGTTTGATCACAACGACACACATGTCAATTCACTGCAAGATATTCCAAATACCCCAGATATTGTGTTCATTAATGAAATAAGAAAAAACGTTACTATCTTCGAAATAGGCTGCCCATTTGATTTGTATATGGACATTTGTTTTACATCCAAACGTATGAAATATCAGACTTTGGTGGAACGTATTATGGCCTTGGGATATAACTGTCAACTTATTGTCCTTGTGTTTGGGAGTCTGGGCCACG
Organism: Gymnoscopelus braueri; assembly: GCF_963280865.1. Lineage (NCBI taxonomy): Eukaryota > Metazoa > Chordata > Actinopteri > Myctophiformes > Myctophidae > Gymnoscopelus > Gymnoscopelus braueri. The sequence goes on from NC_137614.1 coordinate 6,601,391, forward strand.
TCCACAAACTTGTGCTCCGTGGCATGCAATTAGGAGGATTGCAAAAGACAAATGCAAATAAGTTGGCTAAATACTGTTCTGTCTCAGCTATTATGGGCAGTCTGTCTATCTGGAGAAGGCGATGTTTCATTTACCCTTGAGTGGCAAAAAATAATAAAAAACTGTTGAATTTCTGTATATAGTATGTCATCAATTCGTTATCTTTTTTCCTCTGTGTGTTAAGCATGTGCAGCAGTTGTATCTGGTTTGCCCGTATAATGTGACCTTCTTCTGATCAATGTTTGGATCTATCATGTATTGCGCTTTTTGTGCAGATCCAAATAAAATAATTCAAGTGTGTGTGTGTGTGTGTGTGTGTGTGTGTGTGTGTGTGTGTGTGTGTGTGTGTGTGTGTGTGTGTGTGTGTGTGTGTGTGTGTGTGTGTGTGTGTGTGTGTGTGTGTGTGTGTGGTTTGTACAAAGGGAGGTGTAATAGTTGGCAGCTTTGTGACAGCATCACACTCTCATCTCATCAACACTGTTTAGACTGTGGCAGAAAGCACAGGAAACCACGGCTTTGGAAACACCAACCGATCCCACATGAACCCAACAACTGCTGTCGGAAAATAAAGCTTTTATTGTTGAACCACGATGGAGGCATCGCTGATCCAAAGCAGGGCTGCAACGATCCATTCTTTTCTTAGTGATTATTCTATCGCATTATCGAGAAGTGTGTGTTTTTTTTAATGTATCGTATTTATCAGCAAATCAACAGCGGAAAATCTTTATATTCTTTTATAATCCGGGAAAGAATCCGCGTCATTTTAGATTTCAGCGTTATATAGCAACATACGTATTTTTTTTTAAACTCTTAAAATTTAGAACAGTGGTTCTGGGGGGCGTGTCTTCTCCTCCGCGTCAACAGGGCCCATACCCTAGGTGGGGTTGGCGAAAGGGCCTCTCTGTGTGGAGTTTGCATGTTCTCCCTGTGTCTTCTAGGGTAGTTAATACCCTCACAAAAACATGTAGTAATCCTGGTCGCTATACCACCTCCCCCATGACAGCCGGGGCGCCTGATGGAGGGCAAAGGAACTGGTTGGAATAACGTGTTCCTTCCACGCGCTACGTCCTACCGGGGAAACTCCCCCCTGTCAGGTGACAAGAAGGTCAGTTGGCTCTCATTCATTGAAGGAGGCATGAGCTCGGCCCTGGCCTCCCTAGGCTGGCGGGGGGAGTGTAGCGCCCAGGATCACTTAGAAAATTGGCACCGGGTGAAAAAGGGTTAGAAAATCCTGGGATAAAAGATTTTGAAAAAAAAAACAGTGGTTCTCAAAAATAGAAGATATACAAGCTCACGCAAGCTGCGATCTTGTACATCTGCTATTTTTGCGTGCGTGCGTCTGTAGTTCACATCTCTCAAGAACCGTCCGACCGACTGATTCAAACGCAGAGAGCATGTCAGCAACGACCCATGGGAGTTATGTGCCCTGTGTCGAGCAGAATAGTAAATAACCTTACATTATGCCAGGCATGCCATTGTGTTATTATTTACTCTTAAACAGCTACAATTATAAATTGGAACATCAGACTAATTTGGTCCAGGTATACCAAACAAGCATTCTTATTATTGTTTCAGCTGTAAAATACAGAAGAGCATTAGGGATTGCGCTCATTTGTAGTTTGTGTGATTTTTGGTTTCTTCTTTTTTTGTGAACTGTTTTGCTGCTGTTGGCAGTCATGGCTGCCAGTTCCCACCTGATGTTGTGTGGGAGTTCTGACTGCTCCAGACCGTGCTGAGTGACTGCTAGCTTACATAACGTCTTCAGACTTGGACTTAGGTCCAAGATGTAGAGATCATCATCAGCATATCCTCCAAAGAGGACACGATCTCCAACCATGCAACAGCACATTATACCCACCTGACATGGACGTTTCCCCACCTGACATGGACGTTTCCCCTTGGTCTCAACCTTCTTCGAGGAGAAGGTTTCTGGATTTAGTTTCCACAGATCACTGAATTTCCTGCCATAATAGCCACCAAATATATACAGCTCTCCATTGTAGGCAAAGGCCGAAATCGAATGCTTTGTTCGGCGAATGCCATGTTCTCCTGGAAAAAGCTGTGGAGAAGGCGTGCTCAGCCAGAAGTTGGTCTCTGTGTCAAACACACTGACTCCATCGTTCGCATTAGGCCTACGCCCAACTAAAAAAATCTTTGTCCCGATGATGGTGGCCGACTGAAACATTCTAAAAGGTGGTGGAGTGCCTCTGGTGTTAATTAATGACCAGACCATTGTGGTGGTGTCCAACTTGTAGATGTCCTGAATGGTGATGATTGCAGTCTGGGTTAATCCTCCATGGATATACATGACGTTCCCCAAGACAACGGCCGAGTGGTGGCACCTCTCCTCTGGGACAGTACCAAAAACCCTGGGCTTGAACAATCTGTGGGTGTCAACATCATAGGCATGGACTGCGTTGCAGTAATAATTCCCTCCCCAGATATAGATGTTATCTCCTACGAGCACAGCTGTGTGGCCATAAAGCTTGAAGGGAACCTCTTCAACCTCAACTCTTCCAGTTGTCACTGGAGTCAACTTCCTCCAGAGTAAGGACACTGTGTTGAAAACGTCCACATTAATCTGAGCCATGTTTCCGTCATTTAATCCTCCAATAGTGTACACCTTGAGTCCCACTGCAACAGCAACATGATATTCTGGTGCTCCATTCAGGTGCACTGTCCAGCTCAACATTTTTCACACTTGTAGATGGAGTTGGATTTCTCAAGTCTCGCTGTGTGAAAGTATAGAGTCCTAATTATGCACAGTGGCGCAAATAACACGCAGTTTGCCCAACCCGCAAAGCCGATGAGTTGGGTTAGCCGATCAAGGAAGCAGGTGATGTTGATTTCCCTAATGTTGGCAAATTGATCGCCGACGCAATCGCAATCCGAGCACGCTGTGTAAATCCCCGCGCTACACGTCTGTTCAGCGGTGTAGGCTAACGTTCAGGGCACTTATTAGACACAGAAGACTTGTCGGTAAAAGTTGCTGCAGTGAATGATATATTTTGTTATTTGAGGATTCTTTTTAAAGGACACGGTTGTAATGACGACATTGTAATGTGGTTGCATGACGATGTCATTACGTAGACTAGCCAATAGCATTATTCAGTTGACTGCCATCTGGCAGATGCCAACAGAACGTCACCACTTCGTTAAACGTATTTAACCCCGACATCTCTATTTTGGACATGTCATTATGGGCGGACATTTTAAAATGTAAAAATAAATCCAATTTCAAAACTAGCAGAATTCACAATGCTGTGTTGTGAGCTTCATCCATCCATCCAGCCATCCATCCATCCTGTACCGACTACCGCTTATCCAGAGTCTGGACGCGAAGGTAGCGGTTCCAGCAGAGAATTCCTCACTTAAATTTCCAAACTCCAAAATATCAAAAGTAGCAGATCGACAAGCTCAAAACGCGTCGCTTCGCACCACGTTTCGAGCTTGTAGATCTGGTACTTTCGATACTTTTGTGTGACGCTGTAGTATGATCAAGTAGGGTTTAAATTTACGTAAAAAAGCCCCCCAAAAAATGAATATGGAGATAAGAGGTTTCCACCAGACAGCAACGAGTAGCATTAGTATGTGTGGCTGTGCATAGCAGCTCCACAGATGCCGGCTTTACTACATCGCCATCAGGTGAAGGCCACACCACCAGCACACAACAAAAATAAAAAAATAAGATGCCAGCAAAACACACACACACACACACACACACACACACACACACACACACACACACACACACACACACACACACACACACACACACACACACACACACACACACACACACTAGGCAGGCATGAAGGCATCTAACCAGTGTTGGGCAAGTTACTTTAAAAAAGGAACTAGTTAAAGCTACTAGTTACTGTTCTATAAAAGTAACAAGTTACTTTACTAGTTACTTATTATAAAAGTTCCGTTACTATAGTTAATTTTGTGTTACGAGACACCTTCAGACACTGTGTTCACGTTCACTCTACCATTGGAATGAATAGACTCCAACCTAATTCCGGTCTCCTAAATAGGCGTCCACCTACACACGTCACACAGATACGGGAAGTAAACCGGAGATGGCATGTCTAACTTTCCTTTTTTTATCTTGGCTATTCTTTTCTGGTATAAGGCTTTGTTTCCCGGTTAGAATAGCCCATCTACAAGCTCACAAAATCAGTAAGTAATCGATAGAAAAATTGCTAAGAAAATAATGGGAAAGATGCGGCAATTACTAATACCGGCTTATCTCCTCCAGAAAAAAAGAACTCTCTTAAACTTAGACTCCTACTCCACCTGGCTATCAGGTGTCTGTTTGTGGATGCATCATTATGGAGAAGTCATTTAAGTTAGGGTAAGTGATATGTTTTGTTAAAATAAGTGTTAAAGGACAACTTTGTTTTTTTACAACCAAGGTTTATGTTTTAGAATGTAAATAAAAGATGAGTGTTAAAAAAATGTTTTTTACTGCTTTCTATAGTTTTAGCAATTTCCGCGATCTTTTTTACAGTGGGCGGGGCATTCTGCCCGGTGGCTAAATATGTCTTTTTTTACACAATAACCCGGCGTTTTCTTTATTATTATTTACAGTAGCTCTTCTAGCCCCCAATATCTCACATCTGGCAATCAAAGTCCACAGGACCTTTTTTATTGTGTAAAAAAGGCATATTTAGCCACCGGACAGAATGCCCCCGCCCACTGTAAAAAAGATCGCGAACATTGCTAAAACTATAGAAAGCAGTAAATGAAAAAAAAAAGAACACTCATCTTTCATTTACTTTAATTACAAGCTAAAATATAAACCTTGGTTGTAAAAAAACAAAGTTGTCCTTTAAATAGCTCTATATTCTTATTGCGTTTTGTCTCAGCACTTTCAGGCCAGGATACCAATTCTATCCAATCAGGAGAGAGAACTCATGCCGGGTAGAGATTAATTAAGTTTAATAAGGGAAGTGATGACACAAAGAAATGAGCAGGCAAAATTTTAACTGGAACACTATAAAATCGAAGCTGATAAATGGGTACTCTCTCCTGATTGGCTGAAATTGGCAACCTATACCTGAAAATGTAATTTTATGGGCTGGAGAGACGGGGAGACCCCTGTGACTGTACAAACACTATATAGCAATGATTACTATCAGAATATAGAGCTTTAACCTTTTAATAATAAAAAATATATAAAGTTTTAACCAAAACGTATCACTTGCACTACCTTTAATTGAATTGGGTCAATAGGATTTATTCTCATTAAAATACAAAGTTAAAGGGTTGATTTATAAACCCTATTCTACATCGTCCAATGCTGCCTCGCGGCAAAAATAGCCGATCAACAAGCTTGTTTATGTGCTAAAAGCGTGACTGTAATTTGGGAATATCAATTTCTAATCAAACAGAGGAACTATCGAAGATATATCTCACCAATATTTGAAGTTATGACAAGGTGACTATACCCAGACGTCTACCAAATAGTGCTTTCAATATGTGCTACTCGGCATAGTAAACGTTAATGTGAAATTGTCTATTGATTTGTCTGCTCAGTTGTTGTGCCCCTCGGTGGATTTTGTTGGCATAATTTGTGTGCATGCTCGTGCACTGCTGTGCATGCGTGCATGTTTGTGCGGATGCGTTGTGTGTGTGTGTGTGTGTGTGCACATGTGTACATTTTGTTAAGTAGGCTTACAGCCTTTCGGCAGCCCAGTAATAATATGTCTCTGTCGGGTGGAAACCTCATAATGTCCAAAACGGTTACTTTTCAGGATTTAAATTCCAAAAGTATCCACAAGCTCGAAACGCGTCGCTTCGCGCCGCGTTTCGAGCTTGTGGATCTGCTACTTTTGATGCTTTAGTTTGATGCTGTAGTATGATCAAGTAGGGTGTAAATGTACTTAAAAAAAAACACAAAAAAATCGAATATGGAGATAAGAGGTTTCTACCCGACAGCAACGAGTAGCATTAGTATGTGTGGCTGTGCATAGCAGCTCCACAGATGCCGGCTTTACTACTTCCCCATCAGGTGAAGGCCACACCACCAGCACCCAACAACAATAAGAAAAATAAGATGCCAGCAGCGCACACGCACACGCACACGCACACACACACACACACACACACACACACACACACACACTCACGCACACACGCACACACACGCAGGACAAAAATCCTCAATGTTAACTTTAACACTTGAACACTAGCATCCCTATTCTAGGGGTAACATTTGTCGTAAATAGCCCTATCTACAAGCTCACAACGTGTCGCAGCGTGCAGTGTTGTGAGCTTGTAGATCGGCTGTTGTTTGGGGCGAAGATATTTAGTGTAGAGGGAAAAAAAAGAGCAGGGCAACGGAGCTGATCCGCGGTCAAGTCCATCAACTAAGAGGGTTTCATAATAATCTACCAGTACCCTCTTTCATTCTTTATTTTCACCCCCCTCCTGAGTTGGAACTACTCTTTGACCTTCCTCTTGTCCTCTTGCCTGGCCGCAGTGTTGATTTTGTCGACTAAAACTATGACGGAAAATGTTCGTCGACTACCTTTTTTCACTGACGAATACTAAATAAATACTAAATAAACACTAAGATATGATGACTAAAATTAAAACTAAATATATTGACAATTTTGTCGACAAATAAAAACTAGTGAGGGACGACTAGTGGAGAAGAGATCCAGTAGAACTAAAAGTCATTTTATGTTTGGTTGCGCTCGGGTGTTGCGCTCTGAAAATAGCAGATCTACAAGCTCACAACGCGTCGCGCTGCGACGCGTTGTGACGCGTTGTGAGCTTGTAGATCCGCTATTTTCAGCATGCAACCAAGTGTAAAATCAGCCATTACGACGCCATCAAGGCACCGCCAACATACATGTTAGTCGACTAAATCAACTGTAGATTTTGTCGACTATAATCTTATGATATTTAGTCGACTAAAACTAGACAAAAAGTAAAACATTTCAGATGACTAAAATATGACTAAAACTAAATGGAATTTTATTCAAAAGACTATGACTAAAACTAAATCAAAATTTGCTCTCAAAATCAAGATCTGAACCTCGCCTCTCTTGTTTAATCCCCAAACCTTCTAACCTGGGCTGATCCTCTAATGTAGTAATTTCTGATCTCGTCCTATACCTTGTCACTCCTAATGAGAATCGTAGCATCCTCAATTCTGCATACCTCCAGCTCCGTCTCCTATAGTCTTTTCGTCAGTGTCCATAGCCGTACAGCATGGCTGGTCTCACCACCACCTCACGACCGAGTTTGACCTGGATATCAATCTTTTATTTAAGGGAAACTATTTTTTTTTTTTCAATGACTAAGCATAAATGGTTTCCATTTTAGTGATCCCTGTCCTAAGACAGTCAGCACTTTGTTCTCTACACAGATGATTGGATGGAAACTGCAGAGTGGGCTCGGTGCCGTGGCTCTGGAGAAGCAAGACGCTACATTACTCTATATAGACCCTGAGCAACCCTGAAGCTCTCTGTTTGGCTTCAAGCCTTTCCTTATCCCATTAAAACCCGGGAACGCATCTGTGTCATTTTAGATGTATTTGGCTATGCAAAAATAGCAGATCTACAAGCTGATAGAGTTATGAGCTTTTTTACAGTAACAGTTTTGGACATATGAGGTTTCCATCCGACAGAGACGATATCTAAGCTATTTGTCATAATCTTTGTCATAATTAGATTTTACATGCCACAAACACAACTACAAGTCCTTAATTACTTATTTATAAAGCAATTGAATCGCCAACTGAAATGTTTGGTGATCGTGAGTGACAGCTCCCCGGCCGTCTTAAATTGGAGGTCTTGCAACTTCTCAGCGCTGACCGTCCAATTAGAGTGGAGAGAGGAGCAGATGGCCAGCAGCAGTGTCGGGCCAGATGGGAATACTTGGCCGGAACAAGTGAGGATGCTGCCGAGACGCCACTCTGACACTGAGTGCCATGTAATCTCCAACAGAACCTCAATGAGTCAGGACCTCGGTGTCTGTCCCTGTCTCTGTCCACCAAGTTTGTTTGAAATGCTTACAGACACCTCCAAGACGAGGCGTATATATAGCAGTGGTTCTCAAACGTTTTCATGACAAGGACCCCCACAAAGTGATATGTATTTGGGGACCCCCCCCTTCTTCCCCCAGAAGAGAAGATTTATGTAAAAACAATAAAAGAAGAAAAACATCAAAGTTATTCAACATTTTCCAATAGTTTCGAGATTTTTTTTTAAGTGTTAAAAAATAGTAGATGTACAAGCTCGCAGCGCGGCAAGCAGTGACCTGGAGTGAGCTTGTAGATCTGCTGGGGTTTTTTTTTATATCCAAAGTATTAAAGTGGTTAAGTGGTTAAAATGATTGTGATGCTAATAACTAATTATGCTGGGGACCCTGCTGGAACAACCCCAAGGACCCCTAGCGGTCCCCCAGACCCCACTTTGAGAACCACTGGCTTATAGGGCAGTGTTTCTGAAAGTGGGGTCCGCCTGGCCCCCCTTGGAGGCTCACTTGTGTCAGAGAAAGGAGGGCTCCAAGGAAAGAAGTGTTGGGATCCACATGATTAGGCAACCATTACACAATGATCAGCTCTCACTACTACAATAAGCTCAAAATGAGCAAGTTAATGACCGACGTTGTGACTAATTAAGGGACCCTAAATGGCGTTCAGGAGAGAATTACTCATCAGACATATTAAGCAGACAGCCACAGAGAAATCAACAGAGGCCCACTTCAGAAAGAACTTGATTTTCCTAACGATTATTTGGAGACAAAACATTCCAAATTGAAGAAGAGACGCCCCCAGCGCTCTCCCTGACTACTGGCCACGATGTGCTCTGATGATGTCACATCATGGAAACCTTTGAGAGACTGGTCCTACTGCAGGTTTTATTCGGACCCCCCACCCTGACAAGGACTTGGCATTGTAGGAGTTGTAGGCATTACATTTTAGTTTGACTCGACAGAGTCCACAGACAAATATTGTGAAAATAGGTTGGTGCCCTTCCGTTAATCCTGCACTGCAGACCACAGTACATCAGGATGCAGGGCAGCATCTTCAAGCAGACCACAGTACATCAGGAGGAGACAGGTCAGCCGGACAGGTGATGATGATGGTAGTGGTGAGAAACACAGGAACCATCCTGTCAGCCTTTCCTGTTCCCCTTGTACAACCTGTGACCTCGGCCTCACCTCGGATACGTGCCTCCTGCACAAGTTCTCTGATCGCTGGCTGGAGGCTGCTGCTCGTTGTTTGCCCCAGCCTATCCCTGTGTTGATTGTCAGTTGTTTCACCTGTGTCTTGTTAGTGCTGTGTCTATATAAACTCCCCCGGTATAGTTAGTAATTTGACAGTTTGTCATTTTAGTGTCAGTGTGAGCGGCGTGTCTATAGGCTGTGGCGCTTCTGCGTTATCATTTTGAGCTCTTTGTTTATGTTCTGTCAGCCCCGGTGGTTATTAAACCTTCTGAATAGGCTCAATGCACAGCAGCCATATTGGAAAGAAATTGTGCCTCTTCCTTACTTCCTTTATAGGGCATACCAATGATAATATTGAAGGCTATGATCCATTCTGGTCAAAGAAAGTCAGGGTGCTGCAGCTGATATTGTGCATGTTGGCTCACTGGGAACACTCTGCTACACCAGTGGGGTCTCAAGGTCCAGGGACCCTCATGGTTCCTTGAGGGGGTTCCAAATCCCCCCCCCTATGTGTAACTCTGAGAGTGTAGATATGTACTCTCAAGAGTAATGGGGTTCCTTGAGATTAAAAAAAGTTTGAGGACCACTGTGCTACACTAGCTCTGTGGTTGGAGTTAAACTGGACAAAAATGTGGAGGTGGTTGCAGAGGGAAGGAGGAGGATGAGGATGAGGAGGAAACAGCTGGATGCTAGCCTGGACAACCCCTCCCGTCCCCTCTAGGATGAGCTGGCTAAGATGAGAAGCATGTTTATAGCCACACACTCATCACCCCTCCTCCACCCGCTTTCATTTTTCCTCAACTATCATGTCCTCGTGGCCCGGACCGCTGCCTGCTGCGGTCCGGGCGCTTAGGCTCCTGTTTTTTATTCCTAGTTATTACTGAGTGTGCTCTTGTTAATCCTCCTTTTATTGGTTCAATATTTATAAAAACTCAGACACAAACATAAAAAACTGGCATATCTACGAGCTCACATCGCGACACGTTGTGAGCTTGTAGATTGGCTATTTTTGACACACTAATAGTATGACAAATTAGGGCACCAAAATACGAAAAAACATAAGTTTGAAACATGGGAGATTTCTGCCTGATGATGACGACGACAACAACAACGATATTCAACCGGTTTACACTCCTCTCAGTGGTCATTATCTGCCCTAATTAGTCATTGGCAGCACCTTACGGGCGTTCCCCTCACACAGCTGCAATCAATTCATCACTACAAACTATTCCATTAAAAGACGGGGCCTCGACTTATTGAAGCCGATCCATCAGCTCCTACTGTCTGTGTGCGCTGAGAGTAAAGTCAACTAGACGCGTCGCAATTCAGGGCAATTGCAAAGTGTGGTTGCGCCGACGCCGGTCGCGGGTCGCGGCCGCCGGGACTCGAGGAATACGCTTGGAGGAATACCGTCGGAGGCCGCGAGACGTGCCATTCGAATTCGGTGCTGATTGGATCCTGCGTTCGTGATACATGGCGTTTTGATTTTAAGAAATAGGCCCCTCCCACTAAATAAATAGGCCCCTCCCACAAATGTAGCGGCCAATGACATCGTCATGTAACTCCTGAGATCACCTGCTTTTCATTTTGAGAGGATTGGTCCCCCAACATATGGTTTTTGCATCAAAAGGTTACATTTTGAGCATTTGTGGCGCCCCCTATGGATCAAAGTGCAAATTCTTTTGGGGATTTGTTGAGTAAACCACCCTTGACATGTGATTCAAATTTGGGATTGACTGGACGTTTGGTTCGTGATTTGTGGGCTTTTTTGGAAAACGGGCCCCACCCGCTTACTTTGGAAGCCATTTACGGACGAACGGTATGGACTATCAAAATTCTGTTTCGGTCCAGATTATCGCATGGGTCCAGAGATCATGTGTACCGATTTTTGTGAAATTTGGACAAAATATATGGGAGGAGGAGCTAAAAGTGTGTTTTGAAGAAAATTCAAAATGGCGGAAAATCTATCCTGACACAAATGCGTCATGACCCAAGGAATCTAGGGAAAAAAATATTTTTATTTTACGACCTCCGGTTCAAGAGTTATAGGCCAAAACGTAAAGTGGGCTGTTATAGCGCCACCATGAGGCCGACTGGTGTAATTCTTTTTTTAATAATTTCGGACTAAATCATGAACCACCCCTCCAAATCTTGAAACTCTAGCCCTTACGGTTTCTGAGAAATAAATACTTGAATGGGAGTTTTTTCATTTTCCCATTAAAGTGGATGGGGAAATTTAATGCACTAATAAATCAATATCAATTAAACTATGTAACCAATCTCTTAGCAAAATGATAGCACACGATTCCCGGTGAGACCGGTCACTTTCACATATGGCACTAAATTGGGAAAAATAAACTGTGGGAGGAGTAGCGTGCCAAAGTATTGCGTGCTTCAGTTTACCAAGAACAATAGTCTGGTTGCCCTGTTAGGGCAACCACACTAATAAGCTCCATAACCATTAATATGTCCCCGCAAAGCAAAGAAGACATATTTCTGCTTAGCCCTCTAAGACCTGAGGCCGAGGCCTTCTAAATCAGCAGTAGTTATCAAACTTTTGCGTGCCAAGAAAATGCCAAAATGATATGTAATTTAAAAAAATAATCAAACACGAAGTGACTCGCTGTGAGCTTGTATATCTGCTATTTTTGAGAACCACTGTTCTAAATCCTAAGAGTTTTCTGGAAACTTATGATGTTATATATATATATATATATATATATATATATATATATATACGCGGCCCTCACACCTACGTCGCACTGCCGATCTGTCCACCCGTGACATGAGTGTGACGTCAGAGGTCCGTCTGTCCGCCCGCCGGCTGCCAGCCAGTGCATCAGCCAGTCCGCCGGCCGGTCCTCCTCCCTTAAGCCAATTTGAATAAAGGATAGGATTAAAATCGAACACTGACACAGAGATGCTTTCCCGGTTCTAATGGGTTAAGTAGGGGAGTCGCGCGTCTTAAAAGTTTGAACCTCTCTTTCGTCCTGAACGCAAACCCAGTCAGATTGGATGGATTTCTGCTCTACATCCCATTACTCTGGCTGGACGGCTCCTGCCAGGAAATGGAATATGCATTCTGTTGGCAGCAGTGGTGGAAAAAGTACTCAAATGTTTTACTGACGTAAAAGTATCAATACTGCAATGCAGAAGTACTCTGTTACAAGTAAAAGTCTGGAATTCTAAATTTACTTGAGTAAATGTATTGGTCTCAATGTACTTGAAGTATCAAAAGTAAAAGTATTAAAATGTTTGAAAATAGCAGATCTACAAGCTCACAACGCGTTGCGATGCGACGCGTTGTGAGCTTGTAGATCGGCTATTTTCAAATGGCCTAGGTATAAAATAGGGCTATAGTGGTTAATGTATATTTTATAATATAATAATTTATATCTGCAAATTAACTAGTAACTAAAGTTTTCAAATAATTGTCGTGGAGTAAAAGTACAATATTTGCCTCTGAGATGTAGTGGAGTAGAAGTAAAAGTATAGACAATTGGAAATACTCCAGTAAAGTGAAAAAGTACCTCAAAATTGTACTTACGTACAGTACTTGAGTAAATGTACTTAATTACTTTACACCACTGGTCGGCAGCACAAAATAGGTGGGGAAGAGGTTTTAGGGGGTTTTGGGGGCTGGTGAAGGGAGGGATAGGATTGACCCGTTAATCATTAGGGGTGTGGTGTTGGTACCTTGGCAACAACACGCTACACTAAAGTTTCCCCCTGCACTTCTCTCTCGTTTGTTGAATTGAATTTCGGTGTCTTTTTGGTAATTTACGAGGAGAATCAGCCAGTTAATGTATACCACTAAAACAGAATGAAGGCTTCTTACAGTGTGTGCCTTGTACCTGCCAAGATACTGTAGGTTCCAAAAAATCTGTTACAGTAACCCAGTGGCATATAGCTTCACTTTTATTCATATCTATTAAAAATATTTAGTGTATCTTAAAGCTGCATCACTATGTGGTTTCCTCCATCCTACCCCGGATTTGAGCCCGGTTTCCTGCGCAAGTCCTGACATAAGTTATCAAGTAACATACTCTACCATACAGATTGTATAAGTTATATTGTATTAACATACTCTACCATACAGATCGGACAAAATTACATTTTATTCATAAAAAAAAAATGATATAGTGCCGCTTTAATTTGTGCCTTATACCATATTGTATTGGTGGCTTAATATCAACGTACACTCATTGAACGAACATGTGGAACAATAATAATATACAAAAATAATAATAATAATAATTAGTTTAGGGATTATGGCATTAATGGCACATGTTCTTAGAAAGTACAACTCGGACTGTGCGTCTGAGAGGAAAATACGAGTCTGTCTTGCCTGCTGTTTGGAACCAGCGTGATCCGTCGTGTCTCAATATGCCCAGACGCACAAAGGCGTGCGTGCGCGCACGTACACACACAGCTCGCTCGCTCGCTCGCTCGCTCTATTCCTTCTAAATATGTTGCGTGGTTGCATACTAATTAAATACACTTCATTGTGCCTCTACTGAATTATTATAATGTCTCATTGAGGAGTGTAGGTAAGACGAGTGAAAGTGTGCTCCGCCTGTGCACTGCCTATTATGGGACTGGTAAGTAAGATATCCGATAGGGAGACCCTTCCAGTTTAATCCTTTAAGACCGGGAACGCATCTGGCATTTTAAGATTTCTTAAGCTGTTCAAAAATAGCAGATGTACAAGCTCATAGCGCGGCATCGAGTGCTGCGCTATGAGCTTGTAGATCTGCTATTTTTTGAAAAATCGTATATTTTTTAAAGCGAACATTTGTAACTCAAATCTTTGCTTCTGGGGGTCCCTGGAACAAAACGTTTTATGATGGGGATCCGCGGCCAAATACATATCTAAAAATGATTTCCAAATCCTAACAGTAGGCTATATCAGTGGTGCAAAATCCCCCAAATGATATGTATTTGGCCGCGGACCCCCATCTCCAAATATGTTGTTCCAGGGACCCCCAGAAGCACAGATCGGAGTTAAAAATGTTCGCTTTAAAAAGATTTGCACACATTTTCTCAGATTAAAATAAATAAATAGCAGATCTACAAACTCGGTGCCGTGCTATGAGCTTGTACAGTATATCTGCTATTTTTGAATAGCCCAAAGAAATAAAATGACACAGATGCGTTCCCGGTCTTAATGGATTAAAGTATGAGTTCACATAACCCACCCACCCTATAAGTGCGCCACTGCAGTAACCACTTTAAACCTAGTGTCCCTATACAAGCTGAGCTTGTAGATATGTTATTTTCACTACTTTGGTGCGACACTCTTGTATAATGAAGTAGGGCAGTGGTTCTCAACCAGTGTTCCGGGGACCACCAGTGGTCCTTTGGAGGGTGCCAGGGGGTCCCCAGCAAAATTAGTTAACATAGCGTCACAATAATTTTAACCATTTAGCTTTGGCTAGTGCCGTGCTATGAGCTTGTAGATCTGCTATTTTTGAAAGAACGTGAAAAAGTGGGCAAATCTTTGAATATATATATATATATTTTAAAGCGAACATTAGAACTCAAATCTTTGCTTCTGGGGGTCGCGGAACAAACCATGTTCAGATGGGGTTCCGCGGCCAAATGTATATCAACCACTGAAGTAGGGGCATTCATTTACGAAAAATAAAATAAAACATTGAAATATGGAGAATCATATGAGGTTTCTGCCCTATACAGCTGCAGACAATTGCCATCCACTTCTTCGTTGTTTTTTCTCAAAGTCTGGCAAGGACATTTCTCTTTTGTTCTACAAGCAATCTGTGTCCCAAATTGGATTCTGAGTAAGTTGTGAATCCCCTTGAATTGGCCGGGCCCACAGGCAGTGTAAAGTTGGAAAATTGGACAATTTAGTGTTCAAGAAGATAAGC
The DNA here is from genome assembly GCF_963280865.1 of Gymnoscopelus braueri. Taxonomy (NCBI): domain Eukaryota; kingdom Metazoa; phylum Chordata; class Actinopteri; order Myctophiformes; family Myctophidae; genus Gymnoscopelus; species Gymnoscopelus braueri. Next base: position 6,616,504 of record NC_137614.1, read on the forward strand.
AACAGAACAGAAAGTATGTAGAAGAGGGTGAAACTCAAACTGGGAACCATAATCACTTAAACCCTATATATATATGGTTGACCGCAGTCCTTCAGGGCTTTGTCCTAGTGTATCTTATGTTGTGTCTACATGAAATATCTTCACTCTCAATCTACAAGCTCGCAACGTGTCGCAACTCGTGAGCTTGTAGATCTGCTATAGTCTGCTAAGGTTTTCCCCAGGATGCGGATGCTAGGGTTTAAGTGGTTTTATTAATCACTAAAAGGGATAGTTCACCCACAAAAAAAATCTTTTTTTCTATCTATTAGTCACCCCATGGAGACTTGAATTCAAGGATATTCTTTTGTTTTTGTCACATCCCTAAGCCCATAATTTGATGACCAGCGGTTCTGGTAGGAGACACAAAGGAGATTCTTTGTGTCTCCTACCGGAACCGCTGCCGGTCAAAAAAAAAAACAGACAATGGAGGAAAAACTAAATGACACATTTCAAGGTTGTAGGTTGTAATGACAATTTTGAGTCCCCTTGAATTTGTTTTCTACACAAGGCAAACGATAGATAAACTAAATCGTGTATTGGCACTTAATTTCTACCCTACTTTTCATCCGAATGGCACTTACTGTAGCACACCTAATGACTGCACCTTTCAAACAGAACAGTACATGAGAAACATCTAATGTAAGCACTCACTATGACAAGTGTTATGATTTTAATAGAGCGGGGACAATTTGGTAGTGAATGTTGAAAAACCGGGGACATTTTAGTGTTGTTTTTTTTAGATATTTGTGGGGACTCTATATACCCAGCTTGAAACCGGGGACAATCTCAGACAAAGCGGGGACGTCTGGTCACCGTAATGTAGAAAGACTACAGTAATAAGAGCAGTGACACACTCGTTTAACCCAATCAATCCGGGAACGCATCTGTGTCATTTTAGATGTTTAGCTACAGTATAACCATTATTTTACACTTTGGGCTATTCAAAAATAGCAGATCTACAAGCTCATAGTGCGGCACTCAGTGCCGCGCTACGAGCTTGTAGATCTCGTATATGTAATATACGTAATATGTATATTACATATTCATCTTATTCATCTTATCCTATTCGTAATATGTTTTATATTTTTTGAAAAATCTTGAACATTTGTGCAAATCTTTGAGGATATATATATTTTTTGAAACAACATTTTTAACTCAAATCTTTGCTTCTGGGGGGTCCCTGGAACAACATATTTTGATGGGGGTCGGCGGCCAAAAACATATAATATTGGGACCCACAAAATGATATGTATTTAGCCGCAGACCCCCATCAAAATATTTTGTTCCAGCCAGGGACCCCCCGCCCCCAGAATATTCAAAAGATTTGCACAAAATATTCACGATTTTTCAAAAACAGCAGATCTACAAGCTCATAGCGCGGCGCTCTGTGCCGCGCTATGAGCTTGTATATCTGCTTTTTTTGAATAGCCCAAATAAATCTAAAAACGACACAGATGCTCTCCCGGTCTTAATGGATTAATGCAGCATAACAAAGTCGGAAGCTGGATTTCTCAGGGACTTAGGGACTTAAAAAAACAACATCTTGAACAGATGTAGTGTTTGCCTTCATCTCCTCCGTGAATACAAATGCCCTTCTTAATTTAATCAGGCGCGGTGGGAGACGGACCCGTGGGGTCCCTCCCGCACGGAGTCCACCGCTGTGCTGCACAGCGCTTCACTTCCTGTTCCAAAAACCTCGTCAAAAGGCTGTGTGATTTAACCGCGTGTACAAACTATCTTTGTACCGCGTAAATAAATGACACCCAGAACTTTTCAAGGGCCAATAACTACCATGATCCATTCATTGACATGTAAGCAAGATATTCACCACTAAAGACAATAGAAATTCTGACTGTAGCATGAAAAAAAATGCATTTTTTAACTATGTAAAAAAAATATATATACATATATTTTAAAGGTAGGGTAAGTGATTTGCGTTGGTTAAAATAATTGTTAAATAGCTCTATATTCTGATAGTACTCATTGCTATAGAGTGTTTGTTCAGTATTAGGAGTCTCCTTGTCTCTCCACCTCTTTATTAAACAGAAAATGCATTTTCGTTTCAGTTTCAGTTTCATTTCCAATTTTATCCAACCAGGACGGAGAACTCAATCAGGATACAGATTAAACAAGTGAAATTGGAAGCGATGACACTAAGAAATGAGCATGCAAAATTGGAACTGGAACACTATACAAATTAAGCTTAAAAATGGGTACTTTCTCCTGATTGGCTGAGATTTTGACACCTACCGAAAAATGTATTTTCTGTTTATTAAAGAGCTGGAGAGACAGGGAGACATCTGTTACTGAAAAAACACTCTATAGCAATGATTACTATCAGAATATAGTATTTTAACCTTTTAACAAAATACTTTTTGTTTTAACCCAAAAATATCACTTACCCTACCTTTAAAGAAGACTGAACAGAATCGATCGATTGATCGTTAAAATAAACATGGTTTAAAATTGTTAAAATGTTGGTCTGAGAATTTAAAAAGGAATGGATACATGGAGAAGAGCAAAAATACATATATGTATGCATTTAAAATGTGAAGGATTCATATGATTCCATGTGTTGAACTTGAAACGGCAACATGCATTATATTTTTATGATGACAAAACTGTCTGTGTGTACACGATGACCACAATAAAAACAACATTTCAAAATAAATAGAAAAAAAAGACGTATTTCAGCCCGTTCTCACAACCAAGATGTCACATTCTGCCAATGATGATACATATAACAGACTTTAGTAAATTCCTGTGTTATTGAATTATTCTGTATTGATTAAGTTGCAGAGAATGATATTTGTTTGATTGTATTGATATATTGTTTGATGGTTGATTGTTTGATTGCATTGACTCCAGTGTAGAGAGCATGCAATCAAGCATGCTCATTCCACCCATGCTGAACCATACCAACTGTGGGTTGGTTTAAAATTGGTAAAGTGGGAAAATGGGTACTCTAATATTAATTATGATTATGTGGGTAATTCTTTGAATAATATGTGACACTTTAAAGTGTGGATATGAATTGTAATGTCTCTGGACATTACAATTAACTGGTTAAATTGAGGATTCAATTCAGGTTTTGTACGGTCCAATGGGAGGGGCCTAGCCTATATAAGTAGGGGGACCTGCCACTGCTTGGCAGTCAGTGAAGGACTGTTGAGGAGTAGACAAAGGGCCAATCTGTCCAGTTTGTATATAGAGTTTGCTGTGCGTCATTATTTTTGTTCATGATTTTCCTGAGATGTAAGAAGGTGAATAAAATCCACTTCCATTCTGCAACATCGAGGGTTCTGTCTGGCAATTTTTGGCAGTTTTGCTATTATACCAGTGGTTTCAAACTATGCCTTTCGGCAAACACTATCCTCACTAACTGAGAGTGTGACAACACCCCCACACAGCCTCCCCTCCCCACAAGGAAGAGCTGTGCCCCAAAGCATTATGGTCATTGTAGTAATGCAGCAGTCCAGTCAAACCCCAGTCAAACACACATACTTCTATATTTTCCTGGCCATAGGGTGCATTTGCATCTGTGTCATTTTAGATTTTAGCTATAACCATTATTTTATACTTTGGCTATTCAAAAATAGCAGATATACAAACTCATAGCACCAAGCTGCTACGAGCTTGTAGAGATGCCATAACGCTGCACAGCGTTACTGTTTTTGGATCCATCATCTCCTCCGTCTCTCTCCATCTCCTCCATTCTGCATCATCGACCTTATGTAAGAGAAAAGGTCACGGCGCATCTATTATTAAAAGGCTTTGGGTTTATGGTACGTTCCATTATTAATCAGCTCTCTAACGCAGCCCTCTTAGCGGCTCGCCCTGCGGGTGCTCCCAGTGCCCAGGTGTCATCTGTGCAGTGGCGGAAGAAGTACTCTTTTTTTTTTTTATCAAGTAAAAGTATCAATGTAGAAACACTCTGTTACAAGTAAAAGTCCGGCATTCTAAATTTACTTGAGTAAAGTTAAGTATTGGTATAAGTATTGTATACAAGTATTGGTATTAGTATCAAAATATACTTAAAGTACCAAAAGTAAAAGTACTCGTTATGCAGAATGTCCCATTTCACAAGTAAAAAAATAGCAGATTGTGTCACAATGCGACGCATTGTGAGCTTGTAGATCGGCTATTTTCAAATGGCCGAAATGTATATAGGACTGAAGTGGTTACTGTATGTTTTGTAATCAATAATAAAAATCTACAATAAATAGTAACTAAAATGTTCTAAATAATTGTAGTGGAGTAAAAAAGTACAATATTTGCCTCGGAGATGTACAGTAGTGGAGTAGAAGTAAAAGTACTGAAAATTGTAAATACTCCAGTAAAGGGTAAAAAAAAAAAATTGTACTTAAGTACGGTACTTGAGTAAATGTACTTAGTTACTTTCCCACCGCTGCCCAGGTTGTCGTGTGTGTTCCGGCACACAAAACCACCGTCCTTGCAAATCGCTCTCCCTCTCTCACCGATCTCTCCAGCGTCATTCATTACCAGATTATAGGAGGGTGTGAGTCATGAGACAGCCATTTAGATTACACTCTCTCTGCCGGTACTCTCTGACTGTAATCCATTTCAAAATGCCTGCCAGGTTATTCAACCACCTAGAGATTCAGTCAACACCTACCTAGTACCTGTCACTGTTGCGTAATCGGCTGATCACATATTATTTGAGTCACCCCATTCAGACCTGGAACGCATCTGTGTGTAACCACTTTAGCCATTATTTTATACTTTGGCTATCCAAAAATAGCACATCTACAAGCTCATAGCGCGGCACCGAGTGCCGCGCTATGAGCTTGTAGATGTGCTATTTTTTTTAAATCGTGAACATTAGTTCAAATCTTTGAATATATATATATATATATATATATATATATATATATATATATATATACATTTTTTAACATCTTACACATTTTAACTCAAATCTTTGCTTCTGGGGGGGGGGGGGGGGGGGTCCCTGGAACAACATATTTTGAGATGGTGGTCCGCGGCCAAATACATGTAATTTTGGCGGTCCTTGACATGGAAAAAGAAAAAAAATGTTTTTCAGGAAAACAACAAGACATTTTGTTGAGACATTGGACAGTTACAAATGTTCGCTTAAAAAAATTTATATTCAAAGCTTGTAGATCTGATATTTTTGAATAGCTAAAGTATAAAATAATGGTTATAGGTCAAATCTAAAATGACCCAGATGCGTTCCTGGTCTTAAAGGGATATTTCACTTTAAAAAAAACTTTTGGTCATTTTATCGTCTACTCAGGCTTTTGTCAGCCCCCCAGACTGTTTTTAAGTTGCTTGATTCAGTATTTAGATATTTGATTTTCATTTAATCAGACACGCCCCCTTCCTATACAAACCCATTGTAACGTCAAACTCCATTTTAACCATGATAGATTAATCAGAAACACCCGTCCTTAGGTTCTGGTAACCAGAGGTCATCAACATGTCCGTACACGGACAAACGTGTCCGTGGCAAGACATGTCTATGTCCGTGGCACATTTTTTTAAAGCCAACGGCATGCGAGGGACCACAGTGAAAAAATGGTGCAGGACAAGAGCAAAAACAGAAGGCACGTCATCTGTTCAGGAGGAGCTATTTGCTACCAAGGCAAAAGGAGGGCAGAACTGGACAAGTAAAGCATGGTTGTCGTTAGTTGAGAGAGTGTTTCAAAGTGTCCACTAATGACAATAACAACTATAATAACACTCAATCAGACTGGTTCCTTCTCCAACCTAAAAGTTAGCTCACCTCTGATCAAAGTCAGGTGCCTTCGCATTAAACTATTGTGACACTGAATTCAATTAAAATCCTGGCATGCCCTTCATTAATCACTCATCATGTAGGCCTACATATCTTTTTTGTCAGTGTTCCATCAGCATTTTATCCTTGATGTTTCCGTGAGAAGCATCTAACATGTAATTATTACGTCTAATAAATCAAATCAAGTGTTTGTAGTGTGTGTCTTTTAGAATACCTGATCACCTTAATGGAAACCACAACTAGCTACTGTACCTTGCCAAACCAAACCAACCGTTTTGCTGGTAGAACTTGATTTGATCTCCTTCTGTTCTCAAGTAACACTGTCTTTTGAAAAGCCAGCAATCTCTATAAAAGTCATATGATGTATAATACACACCCACTCACCTTTGCAGCTAAGTGGCCCTTTTGCGATGGATGATGGATGTACTGATGAGACTCAATTATTATTATCCAAAATAATTAGGATTTGTTTTTTGTCTTAAAATATGCAGCACATTGGAATAGACCCTATGACACATTAGGAGGCCATTAGTATACATTTAGGGCTAGGCCAATGTGTTTTTGGTAAGACGATTATTTTGCATGTCTGTGGCAAAAATTAAATATTAATGAAAATGTCCGTCACGAGCTGCTATGGTGATGACCCCTGCTGGTAACTCATATTGTCCTTCTAATACGTGAGGAGACCGTATTTTTTCAATTACTTTTTTAGTTTATTTTTAATCATTATTTTGGAAAATGAAAAAAATAAAATACAATAAAAACATATCATTAATAAATGAAAAAAGTTATCGAAAAAACACGGCCTCCTCAAGTATTAGGAGGGCATGGTGAGTCACCAGAACCAAGGACGGGTGTTTTTGATGAATCTAACATGTTCATTGTGAGTACTTTTTCCACCACTGCTAGTGCATAGTATGTTCATCTTCACTGGATAGTTTGATTGATTGATTGAATACTACAGTAACAGTGAGTTAGCTAATGGTGGTACGATTATACAATGGTGCTAAAAGGATGACACAAAAAACCCGAAGGACTCGTTTCCATTGTGGTTTCCAAGTGATCCCCGTTCCTTTTGAGTGAATCGGACCCATGGCCTTCGTGCAATCACAAAACATCTGAATGAATGAATAACTAGCATTCCACTTACAGCTCAGACAGAATAATAAGGCCTCATGTATAAACGCATCAGTTGGAAGAGAATATCAGAATCCGGTCTGATCTGAAGTCATTTTCATTCTGTGTTGAGAGGGGCGGTTTAACCCTTTAAGCCCAGGAAAGCATCATTTGTGTCATTTTAAGATGTCTTTGGCTAAAAAAATCTTGAAAATGTGTGCAAATCTTTGAATATATATATTTTTAAAGCAAACATTTTTTAACTCTGTTACAACTTCTGGGGGGTCCCTGGAACAAAACATTTTGAGATGGGGGGTCCACGGCCAAATACATATATTTTTTGAGAAACACCAATGTTATAGCAACATACGTTTGTTCAAAAAACTGTTAGGATTTAGAAGACATTTTGTAGAATCCCCCCAGAAGCAAAGATTTGATTTACAAATGTTCGCTTTAAAAATATATATATATATTCAAAGACCCACGATTTCCCCCAAAAATAGCAGATCTACAAGCTCATAGCGCGGCACTCGGTGCCGCGCTATGAGCTTGTAGATCTGCAATTTTTTTTATAGCCCAAAGAAATCTCTAAAATGACACACAGATGCGTTCCTGGTCTTAACGGGTTACACCTTTTGATATTCAGAGCAACAGGACGATATCAGCATGTAAACACTTATTCTGATGGTTTCTCTCTGGTTGCTCGGTCTTCTGGTTAGAAAAACAAACGGGCGCAGCCGCTTCGTGCATGTCAAACAGTATAATTATTCACATGAAACGCTTTGAGGCATGTAAACGAGGATCTGCTTTTATTCAGCGTCCATGTTGTGAGAACGGTTGCGTTGGAATTCTCGCGTCGGGATATGATTGCATTCTGAACTAGAAAAGCTGTTCCTGCAGAAACTGCGTGGGCGTGGGATGAAAACACCTACAAGCTCACAAGGTTTCACAGAGCAGCTTGTTGTGAGCTTGTAGATCCGCTGTGTGTGTGTGTGTGTGTGTGTGTGTGTGTGTGTGTGTGTGTGTGTGTGTGTGTGTGTGTGTGTGTGTGTGTGTGTGTGTGTGTGTGTGTGTGTGTGTGTGTGTGTGTGTGTGTGTGTGTGTGTGTGTGTGTGTGTGTGTGTGTGTGTTTGCGTGTGTGTTCGCGTGCGTGCGTGTTGATACTGCACTTTGATAACCACTGGGATGGCTGGCCAATGAGAAGAGAGATGGAATGGTTATGGCTATGAGCTGGAAATTATAGCCGATCTACAAGCTCACAACGCGTCACGATGCGATACGCTGTGTGAGTCATTTAGCTGGGGAACCCATGGGAAGCCCTCAAGGACCCCTGACGGTCCCCCGGACCGCACTCTGATAACCAGTCGGACGTCTGGCCAATGAGAGGAGAGATAGAATAGTTATCGCTATGGGCCGGAAAATAGCCGATCTACAAGCTCACAAGGTTTCACAAAGCAACTTGTTGTGAGCTGGTAGATTGTCAATTTGTGTGTGTGTGTGTGTGTGTGTGTGTGTGTGTGCGCGCGTGCGTGCGCACTACAGATACTGTATACTGGACTGGAGTTGGCCAATCCTCAAGTAACCCTGGGGGTCCTCGAACCGCACTTTGAGAACCACTGGGACAGAGGAGACATGGGCTGATCCCCTTGCCTATGGCTTAGTAAGTCATATAAGTCAATAATTTGTAGCACCTGTTGCTACAGGCGACGATGCGCGGCACTTGTAGATCTGCTTATTTTTTTTTATAATGAAATTTTTATTTTAATATATATATTTTTAAAGCGAACATTTGTAACTCAAATCTTTCCTTCTGGGGGTCCTTGGAACAAAAATATTTTGAGATGGGGGTCTGCGGCCAAAAACATAACATTTTTGGGGTCCTTGACATGAAAAAGTTTGAGAACCACTGATATTATAGCAACATACGGTTTTCAGCAAACTGTTTTCAGAAGACATTTGTAGATGCCGTTCCCGGATTGAATGGGTTAATGGGTTAAACGATCAATGCATTGAATGGGAGATTATCACGTTTTATCAGACCATTGAATGGGCAAAGTAGGCGACATACTGACCTACTGATTTATCAGACCATTCATTGGGTGTTATCAAGACATACTGACCTACCGACGGAGACGACTTAAAAAGTTCGGTTTCGGTTTTGGTTTCGAACCATGACGGAGGCGCACAGTCTGAAGCGAACTTGAGCCACGTGAGGGACCACCGAGCGAGCTAAAGCGAGCGAGTTGCCGTCCCGAAGGTTGCGACGTTCGCTTGAGACTGCTCAGCGCCGTTGGAGTTATGTAGCGATGGGCACAGAATCTACTACTCGCCCATTCAATGGTCATTCAAATGTGATAATGTCCCATTCAATACATTGCATTCGAAGCCGGTGATGAATGAATGGATGGATGAATGAATGAAAGGTCTGAAACGCGGGTGTATAAAAGCGGTAAAGGCAGCAGTATAGGCCTTTACTACTGTGTGTGTGTGTGTGTGTGTGTGTGTGCGCAGGAGCAGATATGATGATGGCTGACTGTTCTGGCGCCGCATGGGGCTCTGAGCCGCACGCCCACCCAGCCTGAATCAGCCGTTTCTGTGGCGACCAGCGCGGAGGGAGGGGGGGGGGGGGGGGTGGGGGACGTTCAGAAGAAAGTGAGGAGACAACACTTCACCAGACCGAGAGGAGAGAGAGAAACATGTAGAGACGGACGGATCGATCCGTCCATCGATTACATTATAGTCTCACGCAAACACAAACAAACACAAGGTAAAAAAAGCGAGAGAGATTCATGCTGCCAGGCTTTCGCTGTTAAAGTTTTAAAAATAAGGGGGACTAAAAGAGAGAGAGAGAGCATCAAAAAGCATCTGTGTTCAAATCAATTTAAATCAGAGTGTCGTGTGGATTAAAAGAAGCGCTAGATCAAAATGTGAAAGAGCTTTTCAGTATAATACACTGTGGATGAAAGGCACAGGCTTAGGTTTTTTGTGTGCGTGCGTGCGCGCGCGCGCTCGTGCGTGCATTACTATACTTGTGAGGACCAACACAAGTATAGTACCCCCAGAAGTAATAGTAGAATTACATAAATGGACGTTGTGAGGACCATCATTTGCACCGGCTTCGAATGCTATCAATGCATTGAATGGGAGATCTATCACGTTTTATCAGACCATTGAATGAGCGAGTAGGGCGACATACTGACCTACCCGCGATTTATCAGACCATTCATTGGGCGTAATCAGGAGCTACTGACCTAGTCGGAGGCGGAGCAGTTCCCACAACGTGATTTACCATTCTGTGTCCATCGGTACATAACTCCAACGGCACTGAGCAGTCTCAAGCGACGGCAACTCGCTCGCTTTAGCTCGCTCGGTGGTCCCTCACGTGTGGCTCCAGTTCGCTTGAGACTGTGCGCCTCCGTCATGGTCTGAAACCAAAACCAAAACTGAACTTTTTAAGTCGTCTCCGTCGGTAGGTCAGTAGGGCCTGATAACACCCAATGAATGGTCTGATAAATCAGTAGGTCAGTATGTCGCCTACTTCGCCCATTCAATGGTCTGATAAAACGTGATAATCTCCCATTCAATGCATTGATAGCATCCGAATGGGGTGTCATTTTCCTAGCTCTCACGCGACGGAGCAATGGTCGTTTTATGTTTCAAAATAAGATCTATACTTAGCTGTGTGCCGGTGTCGCGCGCCGAAAGTAACCGATCTACAAGCTCACAAAAACACGTGCGCAAAGCGTCGTCGTGAGCTTGGAGATCTTGTATGTAGATGGACTATTTTCTTTACAAACAATTGTAAAAATGGCATTCATTAAGTTATCCTCCTAAAATGTCGATGTCCTTCCAAGTATAGCAATACAAACGTGTGTGTGTGTGTGTGTGTGTGTGTGCACGCGCACGTTTGTAGTGTGTGTGCGTGCGTGTGTGTGTGCGTGCGTGCGTGTGTGTGTAGCTGGTCCCCTGCACATCGCAGTGTGACACACTGACAGTCAGCAGCAAACAGCAGCAGCCTGCAAACGGCAGGGGGGGGATTTTCACACTGTGGACGGCCTGTGGCGACTTCCACTGAAGTCCTGGTCTTTCAGGTCTGTGTTCGTGTGCATTCTAGACCTAGAACCACTGAAGTTCTGGCCCTCGTGCATTCTAGACCACTGAGTCTCAACCAGTGGTGGAAAGTAACATGTACTCAAGTACTGTACTTACTGTAAGTACAATTTTGAGGTATTGGTATATTACTTGAGTATTGCCAGTTTCCAATACTTTTACTTCTACCCCACTACTATCTCAGAGGCAAATATTGTACTTTTACTCCACTACAATTGTTTGAAAACTTTAGTTACTAGTTACTTTGCAGATATAAATTGTTACATTATAAAACATACATTAACCACTTTAGTCCTATTTTATACCGAGGCTATTTGAAAATAAATACAGGCTCACAACGCGTCGCGAGCTTGTAGATCTACTATTTTCAAAAAAAAATTACTTTTACTTTTGGTACTTTTTTCATACCAATACTTTTGTACTTTTACTCAAATACATTTTGAACACCAGGCTTTTGCTTGTAACAGAGTACTTCTACATTGCAGTATTGATACTTTTACTTAAGTAAAACATTTGACTACTTTTTCCTCCACTGTTCTCAACATCGGGGGTTCCCGGAGACCACCTGCAGTCCAATAATAATAAATGGACCCTTTATGGATATGTAACTCAGAGAGTGTACAAACGGAACCAAATGGACCCGTCAGAATTACAGACCTGTCCATGTGGACCTCCTGGTGGTCCCCGGAGCCAAGGTTGAGAAACGCTGTCCTAGACCTCGCCCACAGACATGTGGCACGGACACTACTAGCCTGGGACCAGACGAATCTGCCAGTGCAAAAAAAAAAAAAAGCCCTCTGGGATTTGGGTCTGGCACCGCTCCATAGAGAATCCATTCATCCATCCATTTCCTGCTCCCGAAGTCTGGGGTGACCAATCAGGGCCCGGTATTCAAATATGGGAGACTGTAATTGGTAGTTGGTTGTAGGTCTAACCAATTGCGTCCAGAGCCATTGTTTTGATCCTGCCCCTTGGGGAAAAAAAACCTTCCTCGTAGAAGCACCAGACTCCTATCCACGCAGTGATATAGTCATAGGACACTACTCCTCACTACTGTCTCTTTGTGAAATCTCTTTCGACCTTGCCTGTTCAACGCTATACGCCATTCTTGACATACTGTATGGGCCTTATCTGTTTATGTGCAACATCTGCATCTTAAGTAATGTACATGTGATTTAGAACATGATTGAACATTTGACATGTTACGTCTAAAATGTATACAATTGCTTCAAATTGCAACAAAACCTGTAAATCCAATCATTTTGGACACAAGCAAGAAGTTGAAGGGTCAATTTAAGTCGTTTAATTATGTACCGTGCGTGTTCAAATCATGTATACTTTACATTACTTGACAATTTTTCTAAAACTTTATTATTATTTTGCACTTCTTTTATCCTTCATTTTTCTTCACTCTGCTGCGATCTTTTGATTATCTGACCGTGAGCAAACTCTTCTTTCTAAATCTCTTTCCTGAAAATCTACAAATGATGAAGCTCGGATGAAAAAAGATAATTTCACCCACTTGTCTCTACACCTGTAAACCTGATGTGATTGTTAGTGCCAGCCATACTGTTAGTGAATGGTGAATGGGTAGAGAGCAGTGTTGATTTTGACAGCAAATTTTGATTTAGTTTTAGTCATAGTCTTTTTGAATAAAATTCCATTTAGGTTTAGTCATATTTTAGTCATCTGAAATGTTTTAGTTTTTGTCTAGTTTTAGTCGACTAAATATCATAAGATTATAGTCGATACATAGTCGAATGTACAGTTGATTTAGTTGACTAAAATGTATTTTGGCGGTGCCTTGATGGCGTCGAAATGGCTGATTTTACACTTGGTTGCATGCTGAAAATAGCAGATCTACAACGCGCTGCGAAGATGTAGATCAGTAGATCTACATCTACAGCTTGTAGATGTAGATTTCAGAGCGCAACACCCGAGCGCAACCAAACATAAAATGACTTGTCTTTTAGTTCTACTGGATCTCCTCTCCACTAGTCCCTCACTAACATTTTAGTCTAGTTTTTATTTGTTGACGAAATTGTCAATATATTTAGTCATAGTTTTAGTCATCATAGCTACATTTTTATTGAGTTTTCGTCAGTGAAAAAAGGTAGTCGACGAATGTTTTTTGTCATAGTTTTAGTCGACGAAATCAACACTGGTAGAGAGATTGGAAGCAGAAGGTCCTGGGTTCAATTCCCAGGGCCCCCGCGGCAACGTGTCGAGGTGGTCCCTGAGTGAGACACTTAACCCTTAACTGCCCTGCAACGAGACACAAGAGTGAGTAGATGGAAAGTGTGTGTCGACATGTGCCATCTTTACAATGAGCATTAGTGAGGCCAAATTACATGAAGACATGGTTGAAAATGGGTGAAGCGCTCCTTTAATTGAATAGGCCATGACTGAACTGAGCTGCCTCCTGTGTAATCTATAGGCTGGATGTACACAATCCTCCGTGTTAGTAAGGCCTGGTTTATACCTGTCACACGCCATAAATAACTGATCTACAAGCTTGTGGATCGGCTATTTTCCAGCGTGCTGTTTCCATCAGTTTAGCAGTGGTGTAAAGTAACTAAGAACAATTACTCAAGTAAAATGAGGAGTTTGTACTTTACTCAAGTATTGCCAATATCCAATAGTTTTACTTCTACTCCACTACATCTCAGAGGCAAATATTATACTTTTACTCCACTACAATTATTTGAAAACTTAAGTCACTTTGTAGATTTAGATTATTATTACAAAACATACCCACTTCAGCCCTATATACATTTCAGCCATTTGAAAATAGCAGATCTACAAGCTCACAAGCTTGTAGATCTGCTATTTTCAAAAGGTCTTTATGCATTCTATACATTTGAAAACTTGTGAAATGGGACATACTGCATACATTTTACTTTTGGTACTTTAAGTACATTTTGATACCAATACTTTTGTACTTTTACTCAAGTAAATTGTTTAATTCCGGACTTTTACTTAAGTAACAGAGTATTTCTACTTTGCAGTGTTGATACTTTTACTTAAGTAAAACATGCGAGTACTTTTTTCCACCACTGCAGTTTAGTATGTATCACACTTGTTGCTTCGGCTGCTTGCATGAAATGGCTGCTCATGAATACTCATCATGGAAAGGGGAAGTGACTGTACAGCACTGAGTTATCTAACTCAACTTCCATCTTTAAAGAGGTGGTACTATGGTTTTGCACTTTTTCTGTTTTTCATGTGTCTATGAGGTTGATAGAACTTCATTAAGCCCCCTGGTGGTGTTTTATGTCTTCTCTGACTATTTTGAGTTTCTTCCTGGAGGCTGAAACCTTGAGGGTCAAACGTGCCAATAGAAAAACAGCACTTTAAAGTTGTACAATGCAGAATCACAAATAACGATTTTTAGCAACCTCTGCTGGTCACTACCGTCACTGCATACAATTTCCCTAGTCCTCGATTACCCAGAATTCCATTCGTTTTCACCGGAAGCCGGAAGCGTTTCAAAAAGCGATCTTTTAATTGTTTTATACTATCTACGGATCGTTTCTCTTAGCCAGTGGAGCATTAGTTACCATGAGCTGTGCTTTCTTTTTCTGTTCTTTTTCGATCTTCCAATCCTACATTATCTTAAAATCAGCGTGAGGTTCCTTTTTGTTAATAGCGCGGTAGTTCCTGGCCAAACAGGAAACCGTTGCGGTAGTTCCTGAGGACGTCGGCCACGACGTCATGACGTTGGCCAGGAACGTCATTTTCCCGGGAAAGTCCCCCCCGTACACGTTCAATAGAAAATATATAAATAAAAGGCTTCCGGGGGTGAAATTCACGGAGTGGGTGTTGTGAAACTTTTGCCACTCGCAAAAGATATACAATTTAACTTTAGTTTTGTTGAAAACGTTACCTAGTATTACTTTAATGACACAGTAAAAAATATACCCTCCCCCTCATTATCATAACACAACAGGTGTGGGCATGAGGAGGAGGAGGGACTAGGACAGGTGGGTGGTGCTAAGGTGGTGGAGGAGGTGCTAAGGTGAGAACCAGGTATACTTAATGAACTGGAGGCGTGTCCACATAAAAACATAATTGAAAAAAATCTTCCTCCTAGTGTAACCATACCTGATGATTATGTTTTAGGGGGGGGGGGGATCACTGAAAATCATGGCACCCCGTCTTTAACTTTCCGTGGTGGAAAAAGTACTCAAATGTTTTACTTAAGTAAAAGTGTCAATACTGCAATGGTGAAGTACTCTGTTACAAGTAAAAGTCCGGAATCCAAAATGTGCCTAAAATACAAAAGTATTGGTATCAAAATGTACTTTTAAGTACCAAAAGTAAAAGTACAAAAATGTTTGAAAATAGCAGATCTACAAGCTCACAAATTTGTTTTGTTGTGAGCTTGTAGATCGCCTATTTTCAAATAGCCTATGTATAAAATAGGGCTAAAGTGGTTAATGTATGTTTTATAATAATAATGTATATCTACAAAGTAACTAGTAACTAAAGTTTTCAAATAAGTGTAGTGGAGTAAAAGTACAATATTTGCCTCCGAGATCTAGATGAGTACAAGTAAAAGTATAGACAATTGGAAATACTTCAGTAAAGTAAAAGTACCTCAAAATTGTACTTAAGTACAGTACTTGAGTAAATGTACTTCGTTACTTTACACCACTGAACTTTTGTAACTTTTCCCTGATGGGGGCGATAGAGACATATAGCCCTGAAGAAGAAAAAAATAATCTGAATCACATTTATTGTCTCATAATTACAATGATTAGACCTATTTCATCCCACGTGGGGGAAATCCAGTGTTCAGCGTCAACCAGCTGAGTGCTTGTTAAGGGCGCGCTCCCACCAAAACATGGTCGGCTGCTGTTAAACGCAGGTTGTGCGCGGCCACAGTTTTTTGCAGCCAGCGGATTCTAAAAAACGGGAGTGACGCACCTGTCACTCACTTTCAAGACCGTCCCCGTAGCCTGCACCGCCTTCTGCCTTGAGCACCGTGCTTCCTGAGTCTTGGGACGGTCCGCCTTCAACTCACCCGATTGGACAGAAGGGGAAATTCAGCTCCTGCCTCCAGCAGAAATGGAAAGGTCGTGTAGAGCGGATAAACGCAAGGTCTGCACGACAGTCGGAAAGATCCGCTCTTGCGTGAATCCACGCATTTACATTGACAAAGCATTGGCAGATTCAGCCCCAGAGGTAAAATAAAAGTGTGGTGGGAGCGCGCCCTAAAGGGATAGTTCACCCCGAAAACTACTTTTTTCCTATCGATTAGTCACCCCATGAAGACTTGAATTCATGGATATTGATTTGTTTTTGTCGCATTCCTAAGCCAATAATTTGATAGGCTGCCGCTAGCGTGTCTGATATCTGGTCTAGAGGGGCGGGTTCAAAATCTCCGGAGAAAGAAATCTGTGAGATCCCATTGGTTCACCGATCTGTCCGTCAGCCCCCGCCCCATGCACCTCCTCCTCCCCAATGTGCAGCATTGAGAGCCCTGACGTCACAACATATGGAGCGACTCCCACTGCACTCTGGTTGGTTGGGGAAATGAAACACTTCCTATTCCAGGAACGTCAACAGGCTGGTCCAGGCTCTTATTTTTGAGCAAAACTAAAAAATAAAAGCCTGGAGATGGAGCCTATCAAATTATTGGCTTAGGAATGCGACAAAAACTAAATAATATCCATGAATTCAAATCTTCATGGGGTGACAAATCGATAGAAAAAGGGTCATTTAGGGGGTGAACTATCCCTTTTAGTGAGTGGGTGGGGGAGGGGGGGGGGCTTAGTGTCCTGCGCCAGGCTACCTGCCTTGCTTGAAATTACCAGTTTCTGAACAGTCCACAGCCCTCCTCTGCATGAGACAGAGTGAGTAGACACAAATGGTGCCATCTTATAATGAGCATTCGTGAGGACCAATTATATGAAGATGAGGTTGAAAGTGGGTGAAGTGGTCCTTTAATGTGCTCCTGTAACATGTAACATGGAGTTGCCATGGAGAGGAGAAAACATAGCTAGATGTCCTTCATAACCGCGTATTATACGACAATGTTGGATTTACTGGTCACAAATCACTTTCACAACCCCTATATTCCTTTTTTTTCTATAATTTTTTTTATCCCTTGATTTTGTAACCCTTATTCACCCGGTGACAATTATCTAAGTGATCCTGGGCGCTACACTCCCCCCGCCAGCCTAGGGAGCCCAGAGCCGAGCTCATGCCTCCTTCAATGCATGAGAGCCAACTGAGCTTCTTGTCACCTGACAGGGGGGAGTTTCCCCGGTTGGACGTAGCGCGTGGAAGGAACACGTTATTCCAACCAGTTCCTTTCCCCTCCATCAGGCGCCCCGGCTGTCATGGGGGAGGCGGTATAGCGACCAGGATTACTGCATGTTTTTGTGAGGGTATTAACTACCCTAGGAGACACGGGGAGAACATGCAAACTCCACAAAGAGTAGGCCCTTTTGCCAACCCCACCTAGGGTATGGGCGCTGGTGACGCGGAGGAGAAGACTCGCCCCCAGTGCCCACAGCGTCCCCGGTGGGAATCGAACCCAGGACCTTCTAGCTGTGAGGCGACATCGCTACCGACTGCGCCACCGTGCCCCCCTCAACCCCTATATTCCATTAAAAAAACAAGTCTCTTTTAATGTATATGTAAACATTTTGATCTTGTGACAATATCACACCTTAACCTCGGTATCACGTAATAAAATGGTGCCTTAAGTTTATTTTTCACAAACCCTACATTATAACGCAGTATATGAGTGAATGAAATACAAAAATAAAACCTATGCAAATCTCAAATGTAAACCATTGGTTCTCAGCGTCATGGTCTGGGGCCACATAAGGGCCCTTGAGCGGGGTTACATGGGGGTCCTCAGCTAATTGAATGATAGTTCCCAGCCAGCACGCCCACGTGGGACCCATGTGGTTTCAATGCGGGCTACTTGGGTACCCAAGTGGGCATGGGCTTGAACTGGGCAAATTATGAGGGTCCCATAGGGTTTTCATATGGGCTAACTGGGAATGGGTTGGAAGTGGGCAAGGAACCAAATGGACCCTCAGGTCTGTAACTCTGAGAGTGTACAAATGGAACCAAATGCGTCCATTTTCTTCCATCCGTACACTCTCAGAATTAAATTAACACTGAGATTTTTTTACAGTGTGGCTTGGGGTCCCTGAGATAACAAATCATACCAAATGGGGGGGGGGGGGGGGGGTCTGTGGTCTAATGCACGTCAAACTGAGTGTGCCTGAAAAAAAGAAAGAAAACTATTATAATAAGATTGACAATCTCTATGTAAACAACTGCAGTCCTGGCTGACGAGCTAGATTAAAAGACTAATCTAATGGAATGCAAATACACATTGGTGCATTCCATTAGATTAGTCTGACTAGAGCACATGCAGCAGAAAGAATGGATGAACGCTGTCTTGTTTTTCTCTCTTTGTGTGGGGAAAGAAAAAAAAAAGACTGGCTGCTGGTGCTGCTGTAACCATCGCCTACCACCTACCTACCTCCACTCTCTGTTAACACATGAACACACGCCCGTTTCTCGCACGCACCCACGCACGCACGCACGCACTCACACACACCTACACACCTACACACCTACGCGCACGCACATAGAGAGAGGGATAAGTAGAGAAGCCAGGATGAAATCTGAAGGATACATCCCTTCTAAAATAGCCATCCATCCAGCATGCACCCAAATCCCGAAAGTATTTTTCGCCTATCAGTTAAGAGGAAAAACAAGCACAGACACACAAACACAAACAAACACACACACACACACATACAGTGTACACCCACGCACACACACACACACACACACACACACACACACACACACACACACACACACACACACACACACACACACACACACACACACACACACACACACACACACACACACACACATACTGTACATCCACGCTCACCCACACAACCGATAACAGATACATAGTCCCTTGCAACGCCTGTCAAAAACTTTACACAACAGGCTGTCCAGGCTGACAACGCACTGACATTATACAGTTATAAAAAATTACACCAACAGAAGGCGTGTCAAAAGTGCCAACATTAATAATATATATACGTCATCATCATCAAGCCACAACCATCATCACATACTACAGTACAACGAAAGGAACTATACAGTCAATCAATACATTTTCCAGTTATGTAACAGCCACAATGTGTTGAGCTATAAGAACCTGACAGTTATATATATGACTGAAGGGTCTTGACCACTTATGAGCCCTAAATAGCATCCCTATTATGGGGAAGAAAATAGCAGATCTACCAGCTCAGACACCTTGTAGATCTGCTATTTTCTCTCTTCCCCCCAGAGGTTTTGGTGTGTAGAGGAGAGGAGAAGAAAAAAAAGAGCGCAAATGAGTATAGAGAAATGCTACTAACCGCACTCACCTGTTTGTATGTACGTGGCTGGTGTGCTGTTAAGGTCCCTGGCTGGCTGAATGCCTGGTCAGAAGGAGTGTGGAGGAACTGGACTCTTCTCTCTCTCTCTCTCTCTCTCTCCCTCTCTCCCTCTCTCTCTCTCTGTCTGCACTGCACACAGCTCTCAGCAGCTCTCTCTCTCTCTTGTCTGTGAGTGTCAGAGACAAACACACACCAGCTCTCTGCTCTGCTAGTGCCGTTGGCTTCTCATCCACACAGCAGCAGCAGTATAGCAGTCAGTAGCACAGGGAAGGCTGGGGGGGCTCTGCAGGCTCTGTCATCAGCACAGGTCTCTCTCTCTCTCTCTCTCTCTCTCTCTCTCTCTCTCTCTCTCTCTCTCTCTCTCTCTCTCTCTCTCTCCTTTTCTCTGACTCACACTCTCATTTATGTTCCCAGCTTTCTCTTTCTCTATCTCTCTCACTCACTCAGTCGCACTCTCTCATTACGTCTCCAGCTTTCTTTTTCTATTTCTACTCACTCACTCATTCATTCACTCACTCACTCACTCACTCACTCACTCACTCACTCACTCACTCATTCTCTTCTACACCCATACCTCTCTCTCTCTCTCTCTCTCTCTCTCTCTCTCTCTCTCTCTCTCTCTCTCTCTCTTACCCCCCCCTCTCTCTCGCTTTCTCTCTCCTCCAGGCTTGGTGTCTCTCCACAAGGATGGCTAGAGGCAACCGTGTGTGTGTGTGTGTGTGTGTGTGTGTGTGTGTGTGTGTGTGTGTACGTGTGTGTGCGTGTGTGTGCGTGCATGCACATCTCCTGCCACCCCTCCTCTTCCGTGCCTTCTTCTTTCACACCAGCCTGTTGTTGTTAATGAGTCATCAAGCCCTCAGCCAATCACAAGGCAGAAGACCTGTCTCTGATTAGAATCACAAGAGTATTTATTGAGGCTGCAGATTGTGCCTCTTCCTATTTTGAGGAGAGGAGGAAATACAGGACATCTTCTGGCAGAACTGGATGTGCTGCTAGATTCTTTTTTAGCCACTCTAACCCCTATAGCGTCATATGTGAGTGTGTGAGTGTGAGCTTGTAGAGATTTGGAAATACTAGATAGAAATACTAGAGTAGCAACTAGCTAATTATACTGTTTTGGGGCTTAAGTGGTTAAAGGTAAACCGAACCAATGTTCTCCAATCAGGAGAGAGAACGCATACATACAGGAATCAACAGTGTTTCTTTACTTGACTGACTTTGCTTTATTTATCTATTTATTTCCGGGACAGTGCACATTAATGAACATTTCAATCAACACACATGATTTCATGTAAATATGCCAGATTCAGCTAGAAGCTAATTTCCATCTGTAGTCCCACATACAAACACACCACAGTGACAACTGATGGTCCATTGTGGAACCTTGGGCCGTCAACCTTTACTTTATAGAGTGCAGTCAGAAGACAGGCCTTGATAGCCACAGCGTTGATATACTGAATGTAATAGATAAGAACTTGAGAATTCTCCAGGCGCTCAACCGAACGCTTGTTTGCATGCAGACTTAGATGTGGAGCGAATTGCCTTCGTGATATATCAGGTCGTATTGTTTTAATATCATTAATTTGCTGTTCTTTTATTCACATAGTATAGAGGGAATCTCCCTTGTTTGTCAATAAAGATGCCTTGCGCATGTAAAAGGTAATTTCTGTGTATGTCGTCTATAAACTGGACTTTAGGGTTTATTGAACCAAGAGTGACAGGTCTGTCACGGCACATCACAACATGACAAATATAGAAAAAACAACATGCAACTGCCCCCAAAAAATACCATACCTAATTTAAGCCTATACTAACGACCTAAATACCTACTGTCTAATACCTACTAGCCAATGGAAAATCTAAACCTATTTTGACACATCTAAAATGTCAAATGTATTTCATGTTTGAGACATTTTTAACCATTGTTTACTGAACAAACACACGCTCATGTCACCGTGACTCGGCCATAACCCTATAACTTCCCAATGCAGCTATGCCCAAATATGGAGTGTGTTGTCTAACCTCAATGTGTCGCCATGGCATCAGCAAACAAATCCACTCAGCTCCATATATGGGCACAAAAGGGGGCATGCCCATATATGGGCATATACTGATGACATCAGGGATCTCCATATATGGGCATGAAGGGGACAAGGACTGACAGATACAGAGATCTCAATATATGAGCATATCAGTCGTATTGGCGGTGTGGCGTAGGTGTGAGGGCCACGTAGCGGCCCGAACCTCTAGTTTTTAATAAAGGCTCAACCTCCCCCAGCAGTTACTCTGTAATACGGCTGACTTATGTGACGCCATCAGTGGTGGAAAAAGTACTCAGATATTTTACTCAAGTAAAAGTAACAATACCACAATATAAAAAATACTCTGTTACAAGTAAAAGGCCTGTGTTCAAAATGTTACTTGAGTAAAACTAGAAAAGTATTGGCATCAAAATATACTTACTGTACCAAAAGTAAAAGTACTAAAATGTTTGAAAATAGCAGATCTACAAGCTCACAACGCGTCGCGATAATAGCCAGTGTATAAAATAGGGCTGAAGTGGTTAATGTATGTTTTATAATATAATATTTTATATCTGCTAAGTAACTAGTAAAGTACTAAAGTTTAGAAATGATTGTAGAGGAGTAAAAGTACAATATTTGTGTATTTGATGGCGTACGTTCAAAATCGATGTAGAACATTACTTACAGTATGCTCGCAACAGGGCGTCCATTTGATTCCAGGCTTGTAGAGAATCAAATAAGACATTGGACATCTGTGAAGCGTGGAAAACATAATGCAATATAATGGTTTAACTCAATAAACTGCCGCCAAAGATTGTCTCATTGAAAACCGTAGTGCCAATGCCGTGGTGCTGGCGGTCCAATTCCCGGGGTCACGCGTCCAATTCAATTTACTTCATCTGTGGGGCTGAAGAAAAGCCAGAAATTAAATAAAATAGAAAAATAAAAGAGAATAGAATAGCTAGGGGCCAGTTGAGGAACAGTAAAATATAAAGGCTAGTTTATAGGTTTTGTTGGTTAATGACACTTTTTCAGGTGAAAATCAGTTTTCACCAGAAAAAAAAAATACGACAAAGTACCTCTATTCTGGTGGGCAAACATCTGGTGAAAATAGCGGATATACAAGCTCACAATAAATACTTTTAGATCAGCTATTTTTGGTGCAAAGATAAAACAAAAACATTCAAGCATATACTTCTGGATACTTAAGTATGTTTAAAAGCAAGTACTCCGGTACTTAAACTCAAGTACACATTTGGCAGAGCAACATTCACTTGTAGTTAGAGTAATATTTTACCAGGAGTATCTATTGTCTCTGTCGGGTGGAAACCTCATTATGTCCAAAACTGTAACTTTTCAGGATTCAAATTCAAAAGTAGCAGATAAGCTCAAAACGCATCGCTTCGCGGCACATTTCGAGCTTGTAGATCTGCTACTTTTAATGCTTTTGTGTGACAGTATAGTATGATCTCGTCCATGTTGGTTAACACTGAGAATATTAGTGTGTGTGTGTGTGTGTGTGGAGGGGGTGGGAGGTGCGTGTGTGTGCATGTGTGTGGGTGGGGGGGGGGGGGGGGGGGGTGTGTGCCACCTCCTGACCAGTGGTGGAAGAAGTACTCACCTTTTTTCAAGTAAAAGTATCCATACCCTATCGTAGAAATAGGCCGCTATTAAAAAATTGCTTAAGTGAGTAAAAGTACAAAAGCATTGGCATCAAAATATACTTAAAGTACCAAAATCCATTTTATATGTGTGTGTGCGTGTGTGCAGTGGTGGAAAAAGTACTCAAATGTTCTACCTAAGTAAAAGTATCAATACTGCAATGTAGAAGTACTCTGTTACAAGAAAAAGTCCGGAATTAAAAATGTACTTGAGTAAAAGTACAAAAGTATTGGTATTCAAAATGTACTTTAAGTACCAACAGTAAAAGTACTAAAATGTTTAAAAATAGCAGATATACAAGCTCACAACGCGTCGCGAGCTTGTAGATCTGCTATTTTCAAATGGCCTAGGTATAAAATAGGGCTAAGGCCATCTGATGGCCAGGCCTTCCTGATAATTGAGCAGCCCGGCCTGCCCTGCACTTTACTAGCCTCTTTCCTAACAAGCTCTTTCTGTCCAACAGAGTTCCGTTATCTCTAAAAAAGCAATCGCCCCCTGGCTCAAATCCATCCACTTTAGTATATAGCTATTCAGAAGGAACAAACAAGGACGACGGGTAAAAAGAAAATACACCTGAAATGTGGAATGATTCACGGCGATGACCACGCTCAAAAACGATTTGGAGCACAAAAGAGTTCTAAAATTGCCGGTCGAGGGCCACAGGAAGCAGATAATGGGTTGACTGAGTCAGGGTCAACGCAGCCTCGCTCCCCTCTCTCTCTCTCTCTCTCTCTCTCTCTCTCTCTCTCTCTCTCTCTCTCTCTCATCATGACATGACATTTGTCATGACATTGGGGTTTTCATCTGATTGTCAACTAGGGACCACCAACCACCTCCTGACCAGTGTTGGAAGAAGTACTCACATTTTTTCAAGTAAAAGTATCCATACCCTATCGTAGAAATAGTGGAAAAAAAAAAAAAGTACAAGGCCGCTATTAAAAAATTACTTAAGTGAGTAAAAGTACAAAAGTATTGGCATCAAAATATACTTAAAGTACCAAAATCCATTTTATAAAAATCATTTGAAAATAGCAGATCTATGAGCTCACAACGCGTTGCAAAGCGACGCGTTGTGAGCTTGTAGATCTGCTATTTTCAATTTGCTTAAAGGAGGAGTTCACCCAAAAGATAACTTATTTTCTATCAATTACACACCCCATGAAGCCTTGATTTCATGGATTTTTTTATTTTTTATTTTTTTTATTAAGACAATAATTTGATGACCGTGTGTATTTCCGGTAGGAGACACAAATAATCTACTTTGTGTCTCCTACCGGATACATTAGCCGGTAGGAGACGGGAATCAAATTATTAGCTTAGGAATGCGACAAAAACAAAAAAGAATCAAGGCCTCATAGGGTGTGCAATTGATAGAAAATAAGTAATTTTTTGGGTGAACTCCTCCTTTAAATTATTTATAGGCCTCAAGTGGTTCTGTAATAATAATCAAAATATACAAACCTACAAAATCTGACCGGGTCATCGGTCAGTAGGAGACTCAATTGAGTCATAGTGGCTTAGGAATTGGCTTAGGAAAGCGACAAAAACTAAAAAATCTCCATGAATTCAAGGCTTCATGGGGTGTGTAATTGATAGAAAATAAGCATTTTATTTAGGTGAACTACTCCTTTTAAAGGGTGTTGGATAGGGCAACTTGGGGAGTTGGTAGCATACAGTAGTTAATTGTAGCATCGAACCGGGAACGTTCCGATTCCAAGACGGATGCTCTACCTCCTGAACACGCCATGACATTGGTTGTGTTAAGTTAGGGTTAAGTAAGATGTAGCTTTATTACCGTACAAAAAGCTTTTGCCACCCAGCTCCTGATCAGCGTTGCCAGGTCTGCTTATTATAAGCGACTTTGGGCTTGTTTTCCTGGAAAGTCGCTTGTAAATATTGGTAGTTGCGGGTTGCTTTTTTGGGTGCTTGTTTCTAAGGTGTAGTTGCTTATTTGGGCTTGTTTCCTAAACCAGTGGTCCTCAAACATTTTCATGTCAACTCAAGGACCCTCAAATTATGCATTTGTCTGTGGACCCCCCCATCTAAAAATATTTTGTGCCGGGGAACCTCATACAAGATTGTACTTGTTAAAAATGTTTCAAAAGATTCATAATTCAAGAGAATTTTTTTTTAAACGCTGATCTACAAGCTCACAATGCGTCGCATCAAAATATGACATATTTTCGATCAATTACACACCCCATGAAGCCTTGAATTCATGGCGATTTTTTTGTTTTTGTCGCATCCCTGAGCCAATAATTTGATGTTAGGCGTAAAGATGCTAATGTCTCCGGTCAAAAACACACAAAAAAAGGCCATGAATTCAAGTCTCCATGGGGTGTGTAATCGATAGAAAAAATGTCATTTTGGGGGTGAACTATACTCCTTTAACTCAGCTCAAGGCAAAAAACTTTTGTCTCACATTCCTCCACTATAATTATGCTCTCTGTCCATTGGCTCCTGGTTGCTGCCAAGGGCATCCCTCACACTGTTATGGGCCACAGCGGGACGCCGGTCCTCTCCCTCCTTCCCCTCTATAAGACAAGCTGGCCACCGCCCCAGCAGCCGCCTTGGCTACAGTATACTCTCCCACCTGGCTGTAAGGCCGTGTCGTGACCTCTGTCTCCTTCGGCCAGGAATGCAGAGTCACACGCTCACACACACACACACACACACACACACACACACACACACACACACACACACACACACACACACACACACACACACACACACACACACACACACACACACACACACACACACACACATACACACACACACACAGGCTGTTAACACCACCTCTTCACACCGCACCCCCTTTGCCAGCCTGCTGTATCCACTAGCATTTCAAAAAGCGTTCTTTTCGTTGTTTTATACTATCTGCGGATCGTTTCTCTTAGCCAGTGTAGCTTTAGTTACCGTGAGCTGTGTTTTCTTTTGCTGTTGTTTT
Source organism: Gymnoscopelus braueri (assembly GCF_963280865.1). Classification (NCBI taxonomy): domain Eukaryota; kingdom Metazoa; phylum Chordata; class Actinopteri; order Myctophiformes; family Myctophidae; genus Gymnoscopelus; species Gymnoscopelus braueri. Next base: position 6,642,625 of record NC_137614.1, read on the forward strand.
TCCATCTTCAAATCCTACAATGCCATAAAAACAGCGTGAAATTCCTTTTTGTTAATATTGCAGTAGTCCCTGGACAAACAGGAAACCGGTGCATTTGCGTTTCCGTTTTCCGGCCGGATGACGTCGTTTGACTCGTTTTCGCGGGGAAGACGCCCCTGTCCACTTTCGATAGAAAATATGTTTATAAAAGGCTTTCGGGGGTGAAATACATGTAATGGGTGTTGTGAAACATTTGCCACACACAAAAAGATATACAATTTGACTTTAGTTTTTTTTTTAAAGTTACCTAGTATAACTTTAAACCTTTTAATGTTTTTTCGTAACGTAATACCGTATGCTAGTATATAAGGCCTATACTCCTTCATCATATGAGTGTCACGTGAAAGTAGCAGTAATAACCGATTTACGAGCTCAAAACGGGTCACAATGTAATGCATTGTGAGCTTGTAGATCGGCTATTTTCCATTGGAACACAGGTTCTGTTTTCCATTGTTTGGCCATAGAAGGTTTCCACCCGTGCCGATAGATTCATACATTACATGCACTGTTAGATAGTGGTAGACTGTACATATAATTTATTCATGTATGCATTGCCGATAAATGTATATTCAATACATTCATTTATTCACTGTCAGATATAGTGGTAGATTGACTGTACATACAGTATATTCATTCATTCATTCATTCATTCAGAGACCCAGTGCCAGAATCTGAAGGGCTCATTATTTTATTTTATTTGTATTTATTGTGGGTTTGTTTCCTGACTTTTACTCCAGTACCCAGTGTTGCCATGTCCGCTTATTATAAGCGACTTTGGGCTTGTTTTTCTGTAAAGTCGCTTGTAAATTGTTGGTAGCTGCTAATTGTGTTTTTTTTAAACTTGTTTCTAAAGTGTAGTTGCTTATTTGGGCTTTCTGCCTAATGCTGTTTAAACCAGCAAATGTCGTCGGGAACGGGATTCGAACCCGCGACACGCTGTCAGGCTGACATTGAAGGCTAGGGTGCCTGGACTGTCACGCTACGGCCCAGGCCGGTTCTCAAACATTTGAATGCCAAGGACACCCAAATTAAATATGTATTTGTCCACGGACCGCCCCCATCTGAAAAGATGTTGTGCCAGGGACTCCCCATACAAGATGCGTGTATTTAAAATGTTTCAAAAATATTACACGTTTGTAATTTTTTTCCTACTTTTCTTTTTTTAAATAGCAGCTATTTTTAACAGTTTTGTGGGTGTGCTCATATGGCCTATGTAGTCGCTTCTTTTGGGCTTCTTTTGGGCTTCTTTTCATAGACCCCCGGTTGCTTGTTTCTCTCGCAAAATCTGGCAGCAACCCCTCCTGTGTTTCATTCTCAGTGCTGTTGCTGTTATGACACCTGCGTGTCCCTCCAGAGATCAATAAAGGTTGATTATCTTATAAGAACTGCTAAATGCCTTCAATTGTGAAGCCAATTAAACAGCTGCATCCATGGGGACTGCGATTGAAAATTGGCCACTTAGCTGTTAGTTCCAGTCAGACTCATTACTGTTGATTCATGTCGTCGCTGTCGGGTGGAAACCTTGTACTACGTCCGAAACCGTTCCTTTTTTACTTTTATTTTTAACACATTAAGTGCCAGAGTTTGATTAAAACAGGGTACATCTAGTGCCAGCGTTTCTTTCCATGTACACTGATATGTTGCGTGCTGTAGAAGCCACGACGAGGACGTGCGCGACTATCGCCTGGAACAATAATATTTCTAACGCGATCCGCCATTGCAGAGTGATCGCCCACTGAAAACGGCTTGTTTCTACCACGTTAAAAAGAAATGGAGATATGAAGCTTTTTCTTAGAAGTTAGAATGGGAGAGGACGAGAGGAAGTATTTTTGTCATGGATCCACATCCGGCCTTTCCATTGTAGAGACTCTGTGCATTATCCCCAAATTGCGTTAGGGCTCCCCGTGTGGAAAAAATATATAAAAAACATAAATTGGCTAAAACGGTCCGGTACCGTTTATGACACTCCACGCATGGCTTTTCAAGAACGGTCCAGACCGTTTTTGGTGTTAAAACGGTGAAAATAACCGACCTACAAGCTCACAGCGCATTGCGGGCGCGTTGTGAGCTCAGAGATTAGTTTCACTACTTTTGTGTGGCTTGATTGATGTAATTTATTTAGTAAGACATGAGAAACAGTAGCCTGGTAAACCCCCCCTCCCTCCGGAAATCTCATTTGCATTTGGTTTCAGGAAGGAGGGTCTGGGATTGCTCACAGAGTAAAGCTGCCCGAACTGCTGCGCATCCGAACCAATCAGCGGCTGCTAGGGGCGGGATCATCCAATCACCTGCCTAGTAGCTTGAAAAAATGAAACTCCGTCTGTCATCGATTCTGCGCCCGGAGTCTCAGATGCAAGTACGCTGTGAAACAAAATGTGTGTCGCAAGCTTCTTCCATTTGACGGAGTGAGGTTAGAGAAACAGTACATGGAAGTACAATTCACAATACACGGTCTACTAAACTGGATAACTCATAAAGCACTGAGCTTGTTTAAGATGAGAACCCCATGCACACAAATCATGATGACATAAGAGACAGACAGATATACACACTACTATACAGAACGTCATACAATCAGCTTACAGGTTACCGGTATGAAACATAAGAAATATGTAATATGTATGATGAACGTTGGGGCTTTCACGTTTGAAAAAAAAGCAGTTGAAATGTGGAGATTCAAGGTTTAGCCGACCACAACGATGTGCGCTGTACCTGAAAAATCTTATCTTGAGAAAATGATATTATTTTCAAATGACAGGTCCCAGTAAAAGAGCTACAGCAGCAATCAGCCCATCCAATTTGGCACACATATTGCAGTGGTGGAAGAAGTACTCAGATGAATTACTTAACCCATTCAATCCGGGGACGCTTCTGTGTCATTTTTATGATTTCTTTGGCTATTCAAAAATAGCATGTATGCAAGTTCATAGCACGCCACAGAGTGCTGCACTATGAGCTTGTTGCCATTTTAGAAAAATCGTGAAAATTTGTGCAAAACTTTGAATATTTATATTTTTGTAACTCAAATCTTTGCTTCTGGGTGTTCCTGGAACACAAAATATTTTACAAATGTTCGCTTTTAAAAAATCTGCTATTTTGGAATAGCCAAAGAAATCTAAAATGACACAGATGCGTTTCCCGGATTGAATGGGTTAAGTAAAAGTATCAATAGCCTACCACAATATAGAATGTAGAAATAGTCTCTTACAAGTAAAAAAGGCCTCTGTACAAAATCCACCGCTGAACCTCCATAATAATGAGTTCATTAAGGCACCATTCATAATCATTGGCTCATACAGTATTGCAGGCTCACCATGAAAGCATAATGGTCTGGATTGCTTCTCCAGCTTGAGCTGCCCTCCCTCCAGGGATTGTCCGAGAGGCGGTGCGTGCCACGGCCGAAGCTCAATGCATCATCAAGGACAATTATACCACCCCAGCCACATCTCTGTCCACGCCAACTACTGTGACAATGGCCAGGCAAGCTCTATACCACTGCACTATAGATGTTGTTTATGTGTATATAATGACTGAGAATGCTCTGAGCAAAACAAATTTCATTGTATTTATACTTGTATTTATACATATGACAAATAAACCTGAACTGAACTGAACTGAGCATCAAATGCCTGAATTTCTGAACAGTTTCTACCCGGGGAACACTGCCTGCCTTAGGGCGCGGTCCCACCAAAACATGGTTGTCCGCTGTTAAACGCAGGTTGTGCGCGGCCACAGTTTTTTTGCAGCCAGCGGATTCTAAAAAACTCACACCCAGTGTGAAGTGAGTGGTGCCTTTGATGATGTGTGTGTACGCGCAAAGCCAGCGCGTGTGTGTACATGTCTTTAAGTGGCGCATGTGTTCCACTGTCTCTTGTTTGTGCTGAATTAGTGTAACTCGTTGCATGTTTGTGTTGCAATCAGCTGCAGCTGTTGAGGCCGTGCTCGGACGGACACGCTGTTGAGGCCGTGCTCGGACGGACACACTGTTGAGGCCGTGCTCGGACGGACAAACACACACGGTCAAATGTAGGAGTGGTAGGCACCACTCAAAAACGCAGTGACGCTGACACACCTGTCACACTTTCAGGACCCTCCCCGTAGCCCGCACCGCCTTCTGCCTTGAGCACCATGGTGCTTCCTGAGTCTTGGGACGGTCCGCCTTCGACTCACCCGATTGGACAGAGGGGGGTAAAGCAGCTCCTGCTTCAAATGGACAAGTCGCGTAGAGCGGATAAACGCAAGGTCTGCGCGACAATTAAGCGGGAAGATGCGCTCTTGCGTGAATCCACGCATTTCATTGACAAAGCATTGGCAGATTCCGCCCCAGAGGTAAAATAAAAGTGCGGCATGGGACCGCGCCCTTAGGTGGGTTTTTAAACCATGTGAAAACCAGTGGCGTAAAGTACATTTTATTATATATTATATTTTTACTTTACTGTAGTATTGCCAATTTTCAGTACTTTTACTTCTACTCCACTACATCTCACAGGCAAATATTGTACTTTTTTTTTTTTTTACCTACATTTTTATCCCACGATTTTGTAACCCTATTTTTTACACCCAGTGCCAATTGTCTATGTAATCCTGGGCACTACCTTCCCTCTGCCAACCTAGGGAGGCCAGGGCCGAGCTCATGCCTCCTTCAATGCATGAGAGCCAACTGACCTTCTTGTCACCTGACAGGGGAGAGTTTCCCTGGTTGGACGTAGCGCGTGGAAGGAACACGTTATTCCAACCAGTTCCCTTCCCCTCCATCAGGCGCCAGTATAGTGACCAGGATTACTGCATGTTTTTGTGAGGGTACCTACCCTAGGAGACACGGGGAGAACATGCAAACTCCACACAGAAAGGCCCTTTCGCCAACCCCACCTAGGGTATGGGCACTGATGACGCGGAGGAGAGAACACACCCCCAGCGCCCACAGCGTACCCTGCGGGAATCGAACCTAGCTGTGAGGAGACAGCACTACCGACTGCGCCACCGTGCCCCAAATATTGTACTTTTACTCCACTACAATTATTTGAAAACTTTAGTTGCCAGTTAGGCCTACTGTTTTTGATTATTATTACAAAACATACATTAACCACTTCAGCCCTATTTAAACTTTGGCTATTTGAAAATAGCCGATCTACAAGCTCACAACACGTCGCATCGTGACGTGTTGTGAGCTTGTAGATCGGCTATTTTCAAAAGATTTTTAATGCATTTTTGACATAATATGATATGATAACTTTATTCAAACGGCCTTTCTACGCAGGAGACTTGCCGATCCGGTCATCAAATTATTAGCCTAGGAATGCGACAAAAACAAAAAAATGAATCCAAGGCTTCATGGGGAGTGTAATTGATAGAAAATAAAGCCTTTTTTTGGGTGAACTACTCCTTTAAGAAACACTGTACCTGGCTGCTGCTACTTATTTTTCACCTGCATATGATGCTAATGTTCTAAATATAACGTACATATCTGCTTCCACATACACTGTCTGTATGTCATATGTATCTTTATTTGTTCTATTTAACCGGTTTTCTACCTCGTTCCCTTTGCTTTCACTCTACCTTTGTCCTCTCTCTTCCAACGGAATGCTACAAAGCGACAGAGCGTGCACAAAATGAGAATAATTTCACCCACTGTGATGTGACAAATAAGATTCTGATTCTAAATTTCCCCTCGATACTCCGGGCCACGTTTACCAGAACAGTGAGATGACCTAGAAAGGAAAAAGAATGCTTATTTAAAATAGAAAAAAGGTCAGCTTCAAGTCAGCATTGCATGGGAAATGCATTGTATTCAGCAGTCAAAGAAAAGGCAGACGGAGGAATTGTTAGACATCCAAACGAGACGCCTGACAGCCAGGGAAATAGATGAATAATAAATAAACAGTACAATACACTGGAGAATGCTCTGTGACTGTCTGTCTGTCTGTTTGTCTGTCACTGTCACACTGACACTACAATGGCTGAGACTTTGGGACTGACTGACTGTCACTCACTCTCTCTCTCTCTCTCTCTCTCTCTCTCTCTCTCCCCCTCTCTCTCTCTCTCTCTCTCTCTCTCTCCACCTCTCCTTCCCTCCCTCTACCCCCTCTCTCTCTGTCTATGTGTGTTCGTCTCTCACTCGCTCTCTCAGTGGTGGAAAAAGTACTCCAATTTTTTACTTAAGTAAAAGTATCAATACTGCAATGTAGAAATATTCTGTTACAATTAAAAGTCCGGAGTTCAAAATGCACTTGAGTAAAAGTATAAAAGTATTGGCATTAAAATGTACTTAAAGTACCAAAAGTAAAAGTGCTCATTGTGCAGAATGTCCCATTTCAAGTTTTCAAGTGTATAAACAAAAATCTTTTGAAAATAGCAGATCTACAAGCTCACAATGCGTTGCATCGCGACGCGTTGTGAGCTTGTAGATTGGCTATTCTCAAATGATAGGGCTGAAGTGGTTACTGTATGTTTTGTAGTAATACAAAAAATCTACAAAGTAACTTGTAACTAAAGTTTTCAAATAATTGTAGTGGAGTAAAAGTACAATATTTGTCTCTGAGATGGAAATTGGAAATACTCCAGTGAAGTACAAATACCTCACAATTGTACTTAAGTACAGTACTTGAGTAAATGTACTTTACACCACTGCTCGCTCTCTCTGTCTCCGTCTCTCTCTCTCTCTGTCGCGTGCTCTCTCTCTCTCTTTCTCTACCTGTCTGTCTGCCTGTCTCCATGTCGCGGGCTCTCTCTCTTTCTCTACCTGTCTGTCTCTCTCTCTCTCTCTCTCTCTCTCTTCACATCTCTCCCACTGTATCTTCGCTCCCTCTCCCTTGGGTAGGAGTGTACTGTCTGTGACTCCATCACTTCTGGCTGCTATAGCAGAGTCAACTGATGTTAAAAAGGTGTTCCTCCTGCATCCTGTCCCACTGCTATGGTGACAGAGGAACCAGCTCCCCTCTGCTCCGTGGTGCGACTGTAGGAGGAGCAGTGGAAATAGCAGATCTACAAGCTCATATACTTATGATCATAGTTATGAGCTTGTAGATCGGCTATTTTCACTTTAGTTTTGGTTCCCGGGGTGAGACATCAAATTTGAGTTAAAAAAAAGTTCCGGGAACCACTGGTTTAAGAGGACCCTGCTCCCCTCTTTTTGGCTTTTTGGCTATTCAAAAATGGCAGATAATAGCTCGAGCTTGTAGATCTGCTATTTTTGAAAAATCATGACAATCATGTGCAAATCTTTTAATATATATATATATGTTTTTTAAAGCAAGCATTTGTAACTCAAATCTTCTGCTTCTGGGAGATTTTACAAATGTCTTCTAAATCCTAACAGTTTTCTGAAAAACGTATGTTGCTTTAATATCAGTGGTTCTCAAACGTTTTCATGTCAAGGACCCCCAAAATGATATGTATTTGCCCGCAGACCCCCTATCTCAAAAAAATCAGCAAAACTACAGGCCATTCATAATATGAACTGTCACTTCCTATATAGACTCAATTTCAAAGGCGAATGCTGGGCCCTTGGTTAAGAGGACCCTGCTCCGCATGATGGCAGAGAGTTTAGGACAGAGGGGAGCGTTAAGTACCTCATCACGGTGCCGGGTCAGAGGTCACAGTATGATGATGATACAGCTCTCTGAGGCAGGCTGCCTCAGGGAGTTACAATAATAGAGATGGATACAGTACTGTATGTGTGCAGTGGTGGAAAGTAACTGATTACATTTACTCAAGTACTGCACTTAAGTACAATTTTGAGGTATACTTTTACTTTACTGGAGTATTTACAATTTTCAGTACTTTTAATTTGACTCCACTACGATTATTTGAAAAGTTGTACTTTGTACAGTTGGATTATTATTACAAAACATACATTAGCCACTTCAGCCCTACTTCAACCCTACATTTCCGCTATATTTTCAAAAGATTTTTATATTTTATACGTTTGAAAACTTGTGAAACGGGACATTCTGCGTAATGAGCACTGTCTACTTTTGGTACTTTAAGTACATTTTGATACCAATACTTTTTTACTTTTACTTACGTAAATTTAGAATTCCAGACTTTTACTCAAAGTAACAGACTATTTCTATATCGCAGTATTGATACTTTTACTTAAGCAAAAACTTTTTCCAACTGTGTGTGTGTGTGTGTACGCGCGTGCGCGCGTGCGTGTGTGCGTGCGTGCGTGCGTGCGTGCGTGCGTGCGTGCGTGCGACAGACACATGTTGAACGGCATGTAAAAAGCACAGCAGGTTATGTCGGTCATGTCTGCAGGTATAATTTCGGGCCATCAGCGGCTGTTACCGAGCTGAACAAACACATCCACAGCTCTCTCTCCATCCATGGATGTGTCTGCTTGATGCGTCACAGACTCAACCAGTCGCCACCGATTTGATGTGCTGAGTGTGTCATCATCCCATTGAACAGCCCAGTAACACTCTGTACACTGCATGATTACTGGGCTGTCACATGTCCTCTCTTTCACACAGCGCTGTACAGAGTCTCATTTAACACATTAAGACCGGGAAACGCATCTGTGTGTCATTTTAAGATTTTCTTTGGGCTATTCAAAAACAGCAGATATACAAGCTCATAGCGCGGCACCGAGTGCCGCGCTATGAGCTTGTAGATCTGCTATTTTAGAAAAATCGTGAACATTAGTGCAAATCGTTGGATATATATTCTACAAACAGTTTAAGAAACAAATAAATGATGTTGCTATATCAGTGGTGCGCCAACTTTTCCATGTGAAGGACCCCCAAAATGATATGTATTTGGCCGCGGAACCCCATCTCAAAATACGTTGTTCCAGGGACCCCCCCAGAAGCACAGATCGGAGCAAAAAAAAATCGCTTTAAAACGTATATATATATATTCAAAGATTTGCACACATTTTCAAGATTTTTCAAAAAATAGCTGATCTACAAGCTCATAGCGCGGCTCTCGGTGCCACGCTATGACCTTGTAGATCTGCTATTTTTGAATAGCCAAATAAATCTAAAAATGACACACAGATGCGTTCCCGGTCTAAATGGCTTAAATCCTCCAGAGTACCTTAGTCCTGACATCAAACTCACAGCCCTCTCTTTTTTTTTTAAGTAATAATGTTTTGACGTCCACACGTCATAACCAGTGTTGCCAAGTTTGGGTAGATGATGAGAGAGTGACCCAAATCAAGATGTGCATGGTGCATATGATTTTGAATAATGTAGCTCCGAAGTACCTCAGTCATTATTTAAAAAGGGTCAGTGACCACGCTACAAGGAGGGGATCCACTGACCTGGTTTCTGACATATTGAAGAGCAACATTGGACATTATAATGTACATTCATGTACAACTGTAGCATGGAATGGGTTACCTGCAGACCTTAAGAGTTACAGTTCCTATGTTTCTTTTAAATCTTCCCTACAGGGATGGTTAAGGCGGAGCAGAGTCTGGGTCTAGACTTGGTCTAAATGTATTGAGATGCATGGTTTCTTTGTCTAGCCTGGTGTCTTATTTATAGTTGTAGGACCCCAATGGAAACAAGACCGCAAGGACTTTTTTGGACGAACCTTTTAGACAAAGTGTTTGACTGTACTGTAGTTGGCTAATAACATATTCAATCAATCAATTGTGCAGTTATAGGTATTCATATTGTTCTGTATAGTTTTGAGCTTTTTTTGCCCATAGACCCCCATCTGAACATATGTTGTGCCAGACACCACGATACAAGCTCACAACGCGTCACATTGCGATGAGTTGTGAGCTTATAGATCGGCTATTTTTAAAGTGGTTAAACTCATCTTTATGCTATAACTAATTTGTGTGTGTGTGTGTGTGTGTGTGTGTGTGTGTGTGTGTGTGTGTGTGTGTGTGTGTGTGTGTGTGTGTGTGTGTGTGTGTGTGTGTGTGTGTGTGTGTGTGTGTGTGTGTGTGTGTGTGTGTGTGTGCGTGCACGTGTGCGTACGTGTTTGCTCATGAAGCATATAGTCACTTGTTTTGGGCTTGTTTTTGTCGACCTGCGTCGCTTCTGTTTCTCTCTCAAAGTCTGGCACCACTGGTCATACAACCAGCCATAAACATTGACTAAACATCTGTGACTAACAGCTTTACCAGAGGCTGCCACCGGCGTTCCACTGAGACCGGGAGACAATTCACACCATCTAGACACAGACGTACGCAAACCCAGAGACACTTCCTGTTCTCTCCTCGGGGCAGGCACAGTGGTGGTAAAAGTACTCACGTTTCTTACTTACGTAAAAGTATCAATACTGCAATGTAGAAATACTCTACTGTTAAGTAAAAGTCCAGAATTCAAAATGTACTTGAGTAAAAGTACAAAAGCATTGGCATCAAAATGTACTTAAAGTGCCAAAAGTAAAAGTACTCCTTAGGCACGATGTCCTTTTTTGAGTTTTCAAATGTATACAAATATTTAGAAAATAGCAGATCTACAAGCTCACAATGCGTCGTGATACGCATTGTGAGCTTGTAGATCGGCTATTTACAAATAGCCAAGGTTTAAATAGGCCTGATGGTGGTTAATGTATTTTTTTTAATAATAATCTAAATTTACAAAGTAAACTAGTAACTAAGGTTTTCAAATAATTGTAGTGGAGTAAAAGTACAATATTTGCCTCTGAGATGTAGTGGAGTAGAAGTAAAAGTATTGATAACTGGAAACACTCCAGTGAAGTAAAAGTTCCTTCAAAAGTGTACTTGAGTACAGTGCTTAAGTAAATGTACTGAGTTACTTTACACCACTGCTCAGGCACCAGGTGAAAACACATTTGGCGGTTGATGTGACTGTGTCATCATGTGTTGAGTGCTCTTCAAACAGTAGGGTTGTGTATTTATAGATGACCCGGGCCTTCCACACAAAGCACCACCAGTTTTCCCAGCTCCAGTATGTTATACCACTATACGACACGTCACCTATCTTGGTAACTGAAGAAGAAAAAATATCCATAAAAAGGCAAAAAAATATCAGGAAGGGAAATAATAATCCGTACGTTGAAATTACAGTACAGGATACAAAAACATCAGATCTACAAGCTCACAACACGTTGACATCGTGACTTATTTTTCATGTCAAGGACCCCCAAATTGACACTTATTAGCCCGCGGACCCCCAATTGAAAAGATATGCCAGGGACCCCCATAAGAAAGATTTTTTACGGCTCTTAGCAGTGATTCTCAACCATTTTAATTGCAGGACCCCCAGTTAGGCTATGGACCCCCGTTATGGACCCCCATTTTAATGGCATTTCTCTCTGGGACCCCAATTTATATTGTAAAATCAATGTTAATTTAACTCTGAGAGTGTACAAATGAAACCAAATGGACCCTAACGGGTCCATTTGGTTCCTAACTATCCATCATTTAGCTGGGGACCCCCTGGAACTCCCTCAAGGACCCCACTTTGAGAACCAATGGCCTACAGTATGTGGAGTAGAAGTATAAAGTATCGAAAAATTGACACACTCAAGTAAAAGTACCTAAAGTTAATGTACTTGAGTTAATGTACGTACAGTACTTAACACCACTGAAAGTAGGGCATTCATTTATGAAAAAAGAAAAAATAGGGAGATACAAGCTTTCTGCCCGACAGCAACGATTACGATAGTATTTCATGAAGTGTAGCTCGGTGCTTTCTGTGGCATTTGACCAGAAAGTGCTGTTTTAATTCCAAACGGTCGGTCGCTGCACTTTTGAGAAGTTACAGATTAGAAGGTTATCGAGGAACAGTCTCAGTGATGAATTAGGTGCCTAAAGCTTCATTTATACTCCACCGCACGCACTACAATGTCACTCGCCCAATAGAACAGATCTACAAGTTCAAAACGCAGATTGCAGATTGGTTCTTTATTTGTCAAGTGACACCATGGTACTACTACGGAATATAAATGATGCTCAACCACTAAAATCCTACTCTACTGTATATGGTTGACCGGAGTCTTTCAGGGCTCTATAGTGTATTTACATTTTTCTGTCATTGTGGGGAAAGCTTTTGCGACACGTTGTGAGCTTGTCGATCTGCTGTTTTCTCTGAAAGCTTTCCCCACAATAAGGATGCTGGGGTTTAAGGGGTTCATCCTGGGTCCTAACTACTCACTAAATACATTTATTCAAGTACGGTACATTTACTTTAGTTGATAACATTTTTGTTATGCTTTATAAATGCTGAATCCATACTTAATTCACTGGTATGCTTCCTTCCTTACTAACAGAGTACAGAGGGTGAAAGTGAACAGAACCCTCTCCGCAGCATTAACTACTAATGTTGGTGCTCCCCAGGGTTGTGTAAGCTCAGCTGTACTTTTCACCCTTTATACTGACAGCTGTCGTACTGAGGAATGTCTGTCTGAATGTCGCACTGACAAACCAGACCAATACATTCTAAAGCACTCTGATGATACAGTTTTGATTTCTCTTTTGGATAGTTCCAGTGATCCTGGACTGCACCAACACAGAGTAAATAAGGTGGTGGAGTGGAGTGATAACAACGCTCTTATCATTAACACAAAAAAGACAGAGGAGATTGTTTTTGGTGCCCCACTAGAGATACACAGATCCCCCATTACTATTCATAGTGAACAGATCAACCAGGTATGTTCGTATACATACCTAGGAGTAGTAATTGACCACCTTCTGTCATGGAAAGACCAGATTGAATCAGTGGGTAAGAAGACAAAGCAAAGAGTCTATTTCCTTCGCCGCCTGAGATCTTTTGGTGCTAGTAGACAGATTCTTCTTTTGTTTTTCACTTCTGTTATTATGAGTGTTCTTCAGTACTGTAGTACCACCTGGTATGGATGTCTGTCTGTAGCCTTAAAGTCACAACTGCTGCAGCAACTGAACATTTGTTCAAAGATTGTTGGACAACCACTTCAGAGGCTCTATACATCTACGTATAATGACAGTATGATAAGGTTGGCAAGGAATATCACTTCAAACACAAGCCATGCTTTGTATGGAGAATATAGGTTGCTGCCTTCAGGAAGGAGATACAGTGTTCCTACATACAATAAGGTCAAACTGAAGAGGTCCTTTGTCCATCAGACGACATTGAGGCTTAATCAGGAGTTGTAGGCTTGGGGTAGGCTGAGAGGTGGACATTGCTCTTGTCTTTGTATGTCTTTATGTATGTATTTTGTTTTTTTGTTTTCTTATGTCATGTCAAATGTGTGTACTGTTTATTGTTGCATACATGGCTGCTGGGTCGCAAGACAAATTTCAGTGTGAACTGACAATAAAGTATTATCGTATCGTATTATCGTATCGTATACTTATATATACTACACCGAATCACCGATGCATCTCAAACGCAAAGGCAAGTCTTGTACTTTTTACTACAAGTTACTACACTACAATTAGTTGGCAGCTTTAGCTACTAGTTACTTTGCAGCTTTAGCTACTAGTTACTTTGCAGCTTTAGCTACTAGTTACTTTGCAGCTTTAGCTACTAGTTACTTTGCAGCTTTAGCTACTAGATACTTTGCAGCTTTAGCTACTAGTTACTTTGCAGCTTTAGCTACTAGTTACTTTGCAGCTTTAGCTACTAGTTACTTTGCAGCTTTAGCTACTAGTTACTTTGCAGCTTTAGCTACTAGTTACTTTGCAGCTTTAGGTACTAGTTACTTTGCAGCTTTAGCTACTAGTTACTTTGCAGATTTGGATTACTACATTTTCAGGCTGCTACGTGGCCTTCCAACCTAGTCCTATGTTGTGCAAATGAGGCCCTGGCTATTCTGGTGGAAGACACCTGAACAGTGTTTGTGCCAAGTTTGGTGCGGATCGGAGTGACGGTGCGCCTGTGCCAGCCTGTGGCAGCCAGTGGCCCCTGGTGTGGCTATGGTGATGGCAGACCCCTGAACATTGTTGGTGCAAAGTTTGGTGCGGATCGAGGATGTATTTTTTGGGCGGTGAAACCGCCCCTATAAGTGAGATTTGAAAAAATGTACTAACTCCTGCGCTGTGATCTGGGCCCAGGAAATTAGTAGAATTATCCTGCGCTGTGATTGGCCAATCACAGCCTATTCAGGACTGTGATTGGCCAGTGTCACAGAACTAAAAGAACACGCCCCCTTACAAACCCATTGTAAGTTTGAAGTTACAATGGGTTTGTAAGGGGGCGTGTTTGATAAAATGATGTCAAATGTCTAAATACTGAATCAAGCAACTTAAAAAACTGTCTGGGGTGAAACACAAAAGCCTGAGTAGATGTTACAATGACCCCAAACATGTTTGAAAGTGAAATATCTCTTTAACCACTCGAGCCCTGTTTTATACTTCTACTATTTTCCGCCTACCAGCGACCTCAACAGTAGGCTGGTTTCTGAACTGTCCACACACAGCCCTCCTCTGAGACACAGAGTGAATAAACAAAAATGGTACCTGTTGGGTGGAAACCTCATATGAAACCTCATATGAAACCTCATATGAAACCTCATATGTCCAAAAATGTTTACATTTCAGGATTCAAATTCAAAAGCATCAACAGTAGCAGATCCACAAGCTCACAAAGTGTCGCTTCGCGCCGCGTTGTGAGCTTGTAGATCTGCTACTGTTGATGCTTTTGTGCAACGCTGTAGTATGATCAAGCAGGGCGTTAATTTACGAAAAAAACACAAAAGGTTTGACTATGCAGACAAGAGGTTTCTGCCCGACATCAACGATATTATAATGAGCGTTAGTGAGAGCCAATTACATGAAGATATAGGTTGAAAATGGTAATAAAGTGGTCCTTTAAGGACTTTGGGGGGGTGGGGGGGCATGGATTCCCTTGAGTCCGGGTACAAGGACACTCAGCCACAAGGCATGCAGAGGAAAATCACTCAGGAGAGGAAATAATCCACTCTGCATGCTCCAGAACAAGCTTTATAGGATCACAGCATAGACATGGAAAAAGCGGGGGATTTAGGTCGAATGAGATGCCTTAACGTATCCAAACCCAGGATACAGGAAGCGTGAGATATTGTAACAAATGTGTGTTTGCTGTGTTTGTAGTTGCATTAAGTCACAACGCACGCACGCACGCACATACACACACACACACACACACACACACACACACACACACACACACACACACACACACACACACACACACACACACACACACACACACACACACGTATTACTATACTTGTAGATCTGCTATTTTCAGAGCGCAACACCCGAGTGCAACCAAACATAAAATGACTTGTCTTTTAGTTCTACTGGATCTCTTCTCCACTAGTCCCTCACTAACATTTTAGTCTAGTTTTTATTTGTTGACGAAAATTGTCAATATATTTACTCTTAATTTTGGTCGTCATAGCTTAGTTTTTATTTTGCTTTTATTTTGTTTTCGTCAGTGAAAAAAAAGTTGTCGACAAACATTTTTCGTCATAGTTTTAGTCGACAAAATCAACACTGCTCTGCTATTGAGGAGACACTGTAGTAATACACACACAAACAGTGAACTTTGTATTTTTGCCTTTATGACTCCAAGGCGCGCTCTCTCTCTCTCTCTCTCTCTCTCTCTCTCTCTCTCTCTCTCTCTCTCTCTCTCTCTCTCTCTCTCTCTCTCTCTCTCTCTCTCTCTCTCTCTCTCTCTCTCTCTCTCCTTTGAAGTGAAAACCTGTTTGTGTGATGATGCAGTTCTCTGCTTCCAGCAGATAAAAAGCAATGAGCAGGAGGAAGAATGATGGCCAGGATCTGTGAATGCTTTAGTCTGTTTTGCCAGAAGATGTTCCTTTTATCAGCAGATGTCTTATTCCATCTGTCACCAATCGAGCTGTTTTGATCACGATCCCCATCTCCACTCAGAACCGTTGATTAGATCAGCTGTGATTCCTTTTTTACATTTAAAGGACCCCCAGTTTGATATGCGTTAGATCACCATTTTACAATAGTTTTGTTTTTTTTATCTCCGGGACCCTTTTACATCTTACGCTGTTATATCCTCAGTGTTATTTTAACTCAGAGAGTGTACAAATGTGAGTCGTTGTGAGCTTGCATATCTATTTTTGACATTTTATGACAGGCCCGAAAACAAAATACCAGAAACTCCTGGCATTGTGTTGATGGCGTACATTATGTGTGAGTAGCCTTCTTTACCACTGTACCGGATATATGAAGAAACATACAGAAGTGAAGAAGTGAGGCCTTTTATCAGCAGTTAAAGGGACTTGAATTCACAGATATTTTTTAGGTTTTGTCTCATTCCTAACTAAGCCAATAATTTGATGACCGGCAGCGGTTCCGGTAGGAGACACAAAGAGTCTCCTTTGTGTCTCCTACCGGAACCGCTGCCTACCGGTCCACTGGTCATCAAATTATTGGCTTAGGAATGCGACAAAAACCAAGTCTCCATTGGGTGACTAATCGATAGAAATGTTTTTCGTTTGGGGTGACTTTAAGTCCTAATAATAATAATAATGAATTGCATTTTTATAGCTTTTCTTAGTACTCAAAGCGCTTTACAATGGTTCGTTCATTCATTCATACATTGGGAGGTGAAGCGGCGAACAGTCGACTTCACCGTCCTCACGTCCCACATTCACACACCAATGGTGGCAAGCTAGCACCGACCGACCCATTCGAGGCAATGTAGGGTTCAGTGTCTTGCCCAAGGACACTTTGACATGTGGACTGGAGGAGGAGCCGGGATTCGAACAGCCGAGCCGACAGAATCAGAATCAGAATCAGAATCAGAATCAGTTTTATTGTCACATCACAGGTTTACAAGGTAAAAAAGTGGGTGAAATTCTTTTTTGTACATCGTTCCCATCGCAACGTTAGTTTCCATAGAAAGAAGAGGGGGGGGGGGAGAAGAAGAGGGTGGGGGGCAGGTGGGAAGGAGATCAAAAACAAGAGAGCAACAGAAGACCCACCGATCATTGGACGACCTGCTCTACCTCCTGAACCACAGGTCCCAGTCCTAGACCTGTGGTTCTCAAAACCCTCATAACTCTGAGAGTGCACAAATGGAACCAAATGGACCCTTTTGTGCACTCTCAGAGTTACAGACCTGTAAGAGTCCATTTGGGACCCTCTCAAGGAACCAAGAGGGTCCCTGGACGGACCTCACTTTGAGAACCAGTGCTTCTAGACAAAGTGGATCTGCTGCATCCGCTATGGGGAGGAGTAATTAGTCAAAGACATTTAATGACAACGTATTGAACATACAACATGGCTGCCACATGTGTGGTAGCCTCGATCTCCAGGCTTTTATTTTCCTTCGCGTTTTGCTAAAAAATAAGAGCCTGGACCAGCCTGTTGACCTTCCTGGAATAGGAAGTGTTTCATTTCCCCAAACAACCAACCAGAGTGCAGTGGGCGTCGCTCCAAATGTTGTGACGTCAGGGCTCTCAATGCTAGACATTGTGGAGGAGGAGAGGCGCGGGGCGGGGGCTGACGGACAGATTGAAGAACCAATGGGATCCGACAGATTTTTTTTTCTCCTGAGATTTTGAACCCGCCCCTCTATGCCAGATATCAGACACGCTAGGGCAGTCTACATGTGTGGTGTCTGCCCTGTAATCCTGTCAACTATCTCTTTTCACAGGACGCCACCATCTCGTCACGAACCACCAAGACGTCTAATATAGAGAGAATAAACACGTGGCTACAAAGCCCCAACTTTACGACACGACAAATTAGTCACACAAAGTGAGAAACCAGGCTAGCATATAGCCGTGTAAATCTTCAAACTGCCCACTGAAGTGGTGGTGTTGGCTAAATCTGTTTGTCAGCCACATAGGGAATGGCACATTTAGGTTTGACACAATCCGTGCCACTCTTGGGATACAGTACAGTACAGTACAGTACAGTACAGTACAGTACAGTACAGTACAGTACAGTACAGTACAGTACAGTACTGTACTGTATTTCTAGAGCAGTGGTTCTCAACCTGTGGGTCGGGGCCCCCAGGGGGGTCCCCACATGATTTTGGGGGAACCCCCAGATGACAGTGAAGTGACAATTTAAGGACTTTTAAGACCGTTTTAATACCTTTAAAAAAAAATCAATGAAAAAAAGAGCATTACTGCATTAAAAGTAATCAACAAACTGTACTATAAAAACTGCTCAAACATTGGCCAAATTTTCAAATAAGAGAGGATTTTTTTTTTAAATAGCTGATCTATTTTCAAAATATTTATCTGTAGAACCGAGTCAAACTAAATGTAGACTGGAGGAACGCAGGCTTTCCAAGGTCTAGAGGGGCGGATTCAAACCTCCCGCTGGAATCCAACGCCGGCTCCCTATTGCTTCACCAATCTATGTGCCCGCCTCCCAGGCCTCCCCAGTTCAAATATGATTATTTTGGGGGGGTCCCCAGTTCAAAATTATTTTGGGGGCCCCCAGTTCAAATATGATTTTTTTGGGGTGTCCCCAGTTCAAATACCACTGGTCTAGACTATCATAGGTTCATAGGTTCAGGGTTTGTAGTGCGTCTCCCCGCCCATCTAGTTATTACACCGGCCCGGTGTAATAACTAGATGGGCAGATAGCAGTGGATGAAAGTGCAAAAGTGGACAGTATGTCCATTTAAAAAAAATACTTTATGCTTCTTCTCCACTACTTGTCAGAGGTAAACATTGTAGTTTTTACTCCACTATTATGTGAAAACTTTAGTTTCTAGTTACCTTTGTATATTTAGATTATTATTACAAAACATACATTAATCAATTAAGCCCTATGTTATACTTCATTCATTTGAAAATAGCACATCTACAAGCTCACAACACGACGCATCGCACATAATGAGTACTGTTTTGTACTTTTACTCGGGTAAGGTTCTGAATACAGACCAGGCTTTTACTAGTATTTTCTACATTGTGGAATTGCTTTTTTTACTTACTGTACTGTGACAAATCTGAGTACTTCCCACCACCACACTACAGTAATTGTAAAAAAGAGAAAGTCAGATGTATTCTCTTTATTCTACAGCCTGGCTCCGTATGGCCCTGTGAGCCACATGGGGAAAGTAAAATTGCACATTTAGTTTTGACACAATCTGTGCCACTCTTGGCACATGACAGTATGTCCCTGACTGTAATTCCAAACTGTTGTGGTGATATGATATTGTATTTTTAAATAACATCTCAGCCAACGAGACCTCACAGTGTTATGTTGTTGGAAACCTCTTTCATTCTTTGTACATTGCTGCCTGGCAAAAACCTCTTATCTCCATATTTATATTGTTTGTGTTTTTTTTGTAAATGAATGAATGCCCTATTTGATCAAAGTACAGCGCCACACGAAAGCCTCAACCATTTTCAACTAAAGTACCTGTATATACTGGCTGAATACAGGCATAGTCTATTCCATGTTTGGGATTGAATAATTGGGTCTTAAACCCTTTAAGACCTGAAGCCGATTCTACAAATGTCTTCTAAAACAGTTTTCTGAAAAACGTATGTTTCTATGTCAGTGGTGCTCAAACCTTTTCATGTCAAGGACCCCCACAATTATATGTATTTGGCCATGGACCCCCATCTCAAAATATGTTGTTCCAGGGACCCCCAGAAGCTTTTAGTTAGAAATGTTCGCTTTAAAAGAATATAAATATATTAATTTGCACAAATATTCTTGATTTAAAAAAAATAGCAGATCTACAAGCTCGTAGCGCGGCACTCGGTGCCGCGCTATGAGCTTGTATATCTGCTATTTTTGAA
This sequence comes from Gymnoscopelus braueri, assembly GCF_963280865.1. Lineage (NCBI taxonomy): Eukaryota > Metazoa > Chordata > Actinopteri > Myctophiformes > Myctophidae > Gymnoscopelus > Gymnoscopelus braueri. The sequence continues at coordinate 6,662,296 of NC_137614.1, forward strand.
TAGCCAAAGTGTAAAAATAATACTCAAAAAATGACACGTCCCAGGTCTTAATGGGTTAACAGTAGAGCTTTCATTGCACATGCCATGAACAACATAAGAACAGTATGTTCTTACGGTATCTTGCTATGGACACATTCTTTGTCCGTGTATAATACCAGGGGTGTCAAACTGGCGTTTTCAGGGCCGCATGTGGCGAGAGAACAATGGCCAGTCATAGCCATGGCCTCAACCGTCGGAATTAGCATACTTATAGTTTCACCATAGCGGCAAGAGAACAATAGCCAGCCCTATGGCCGTGATTAGCATTATATAGTCTCACCATGGGGGGCCTCATTTACGTCGTCATTCACAGCATGAATGCAGGGCTCAGGTATAGGACCCGAGTTTCACCATTCACCTGAAAACTGAGGACTGAGAAGGAGAGACGCTGCCGCCGTGATTGAAAATGCTGTCCAAGAAAAGAAAGCTTTTGGGGGAAAATCGGACGTTCAACTCTGCTTGGAGAGATTGTTATTTCTTCCACGAATTCAAGCGCAAGCCTACTTGTCTGATATGCTCCACTCAAATTAATTGCGTCCGTACACACTGTATACTTTATAATCTTTTTTCAAAGATTTTAGAAAAAGTTGTCTCCACACAGCTCATTTCCCTTATGAAACATAACCACATCTTTGAAGCATTTCAATCTGGCTTCCGTGCCCAACACAGCACAGAGACTGCTTTAGTCAAAGTCACAAATGACTTATTGCTTGCAGCCGACAAAGGCCTGTACTCCATTTTAATCCTCCTGGACCTTAGTTCGGCATTTGATACAGTGGACCATTGGGTTCTGATCAGCCGTCTGAAAATCGATGTTGGTATCAGCGAAGTGACTCTGGACTGGCTGTGCTCCTACCTATCAAACAGGTCATTTTCCGTTGCACTTGGTGATGCCTCCTCCTCTTCTTCTCCTCTTTTTTGCGGAGTTCCCCAGGGTTCGATCCTGGGTCCCATTTCATTTATTATATATATGCTACCCTTGGGGCAAATTATTCGTAACCATAATATAGCTTTTCATTGCTACGCGGATGACACGCAGCTGTATGTCCCCATAAAACCTGACTACACTGATGTCACTTGCATTGAGTCCTGTTTCAATGACCTCAAACAATGGATGTCTAATAACTTCCTTCAATTAAATGAAGCAAAATCTGAAGTAATTATATTCACCCCCTCCTGCCCAAACACAGAAATTGTTGAAAACATTACTTCAAGTCTTGGTGCCCTCTCCAGAACCGTTAAAAAGAAGGCCCGTAACCTGGGTGTCATGTTTGACCCAGAGCTGTCTTTTGACATCCAGGTAACGAAAGTTGTTCAGTCCTGCTTTGTCCAGCTAAGACAACTAGCAAAGGTCAGGCCTTTCCTTACAGCTGCAGACCTAGAAAAGGTCATTCATGCTTTTATCTCCTCCAGACTTGACTATTGCAATGCACTTTATTCAGGGATCAGAAAGAAAAATGTTCATAGATTGCAACTGATACAAAATGCTGTTGCTAGGCTCCTGACCCACACAAAGAGAGGTGAGCACATTACACCAGTCCTTCATTGGCCCTTCATTGGTTACCTGTGAGTTTTAGAATTGATTTTAAGATTTTACTGTTTGTTTTTAAAGCCCTAAATGGTCAGGCTCCTGCGTATATATGTGATCTTTTAACTCCTTATAAGCCAGGCCGCTGCCTGAGATCATCCAGCAGGGCCTTATTGACGGTATAGTCAGGTTCACTATGTTAAAAAATGTTATTTCGTTCAAGATTTTTGGAGATTTGGAAAACTATACATTTTTGGAATCTTCAGAGCATGGGGAATCCAAAAATCTATGTTGCCATTTGCACAGACACCTGCAAAGCCGCCATTCCGGACATTCAAAATGGCCGACATGAAATACACAATTTGTGCTATCTTGGCTTCTAGACAACCTAGAAACTTAATAAAACATGCTAATCCTATGTGTTTTGGGACAATGAATCCAATAAAGACCTCAACATTGTTCTCAGGATTAAATAAAATCAACAAACAAAGGTAAATGAAAACCATAGTCTTTATATTGGTGACATACAGTAACTGTATCACATAAAATACATTCAACTGAAGTTATGGGTATATCAGATTGAGTTACCAGATTTAACTATACACAGGATCTACTAGATCTGTATCATCCAGGAATATTCTTTCACAGCTCTTCATCACTGTCCAGAGAGTCATTTTCAGCATTACAGTCTGTGTCGTTTTTGCAGTCACTTCCACACAAACAAAGTTCTGTGCAAGCCAAGTTGTGTCTCCTGCATGAACATTTCTGGGATGTGCAGTGGGTTTTGCACTGACATCTGACCAACTCTACAATGGCCTGTGGTGCAGGTGGAACCTTTGTGGTGGTACAGTAGGTAGTATGTCACCATGGCTATTTTGATAATAGCCACGTTTGAGTGGGTCGAAAGGTCGCTGCCACATCACAGTGGCTTGGCACCACACCCTACTTTGAACACGGACACGTTCAATGTGCTCCTCAAGGGCACCAACTGTAGGAGGCAACTTACTGCTTCTCGTATAAAGCCATGTTGAAGGTTTTCACTGTTGGGTGTTCTTCACCAACGACCAAACTCCTCAACTGGGATGCTTGCAAAATCATCGTCAGCATTGTAGACCACTCATTGTGCAACTTCTGGCAACAGCGGCAGTGCACCAACTTGGGTCAAGGATTGGCCAGATGATACAAGTGATTTGAATCCAGCCCAACCAGGAATTTTGCTCTGTTCTCCATGTTTTTCACTTGACAGGGCAGACGCTATGATCCAGCCTAGGGTGGTTAGCTGATAAGACTCAGAAACCCCTGTGGTGTTGACCTCAAATTGTTGTGCTCTCTTGACCAATCCCGGTTTTGGTTTGCTACATGGCTTGATGGGTACATGATATGGGGCAACTGATTATTTGCCTCTTTAAGTTCCAGACTGGGTGCGATGACTTCCCCTGGAGCATTGGCCTTCTGATATACTGCTGTGATTGTCCCATGTGTGGTTCCTTTCCCATCAGCTGTGTCCTCGACAAAGTCAGTATTGTCAACAGCAAAGAACACAAAGGTTCCTTTTTTGAGGAAGGGAGGGACGTACAGGCCATCAAACTGTCTTGTGTTTTCCACAACAGCATTAGCTATAGCTGTTTCCAAAAGCAGTGACCTACCGTATGGTACACAATAGTTATGTGAATGAAGGAGGTCTATAAGTTTCTTGTTCCTGGTGTCGTGATGAATGGTAAGTGCCAAATCCAGAACTTGTGGATTTTCTCGGGCATGTTGTATCCGGAATGTGTCTTGTCACCTGCATGGGTTGGTGTTGCACCCGCCTTTTGGTTTTGAAAGCATACATCTCTCATCATCTCATCTCTGTTTGCAATTCCTCTTCGGGTCTTACCAAAATCCAACGTATAAGGCTGTACAACTCTGGTGGAACATCTTCTGCCGTGCTCAGTACGTTAACCATGTCTGACTGTTTCCTTTTGTGTGCATATTAGCTTAGCTGTCTTGAATAACATCTTCATGCTGTCCAATTCACTTGCATGGTCTTGTAGCATAGACATGTGGACCATATGTTCTTCACAGGCTTCACGGCAATACGGTTTTGTTCTGTCTTTCTGCCTCACAGACTTCACACTTGGTAACTCTTGAATAATATTACTCTTCAGCCATTGTCTTGTCAGCGTTGGTGTGTGCTTCTGTGCCGCCTCGCTACCCCCAAGCATGGAGATGTATGTTCTTTCCACATCACTCATGGGTAGATATGCTTTGTTTTGAGTTTGTATGTCAATGAGATTGATCAACTCGATCAAGCATGACACCTGCATGGGTAGGTCTGCTGTTGTGGATGTGGCTTTGTCACTGGTATGATCCCTGATGACATGAAACACATGTTTTGTCCAGCACTGCTTGTGATACATAACATCTATTGCATGGGCATCACTTGGTGATATTGCCGTGCTTAATCTCCTCATCAACACTGGATCTTGGGAAATGTCTACTGCTTGCCTGACTGCCTTCCCAGAGTTCTCGGTCCGAACTGTGAAGATGGCTTGAACATTGATTGACCATGATTGACAGAAGAAGCACTGGTCTTTTGACAAAGGGTTTGTCGCAGATCTTGTGAATGGCATTGATGTTCCTGGTGTATCAGCTTCCATTTCTGTGCTTGATCTTCTATAGCCAGGTTTCTTAATGGCAAACTGTCCTGAGGACATTGAATGCTTGAAGCGGTCTCTGGCTCGCTGCAACTTTGTCGGGTGTGTGGCAGAAGAATAGCAGCTTCGATGCCATGTTGTTTTCTTCTCAAGCAGCATTTCTTTGGTACATCTTTGGAGACGCATTTGAATTGAAACAAATTGTCCATCATGTAGTCTGGCTCGTTCAGTCACCACATCAAGTACTTTCTGGTAAGATTCGGTCTTGGGATTCAGAACGTATTCCCCTTGGCTACTGTCAGACTTCTGACAGAAGATGCATAGTTTCCAGTCAACCGGCTCCCCTGGGTTCTTGTCATGACTTTCATCCATCATGAGTTATGCCCTGAAAGTTCAGAACAACCTAATATATATATATATATTTATAATTTTACAATATTTATATTTCACATTAACTACCAAGAAAAATATATACATTATTATTTAAATGAATAGTATCATATATCAGATACTAGGAGCATATTATTATCATTATTTCCCAGGCCACCAAATGGGGGCGCCACTGTAAGATCTTGAGCACAATTTATTTGGTATTCATTTGATTCCTTGACACAGAAAACATAGGATTAGCATGTTTAATTAAGTTTCTAGGTTGTGTAGAAGCCAAGATAGCACAAATAATATATTTTATGTCGGCCATTTTGAACGTCCGGAATGGCGGCTTTGCAGGTGTCTGTGCAAATGGCAACATAGATTTTTGGATTCCCCATGCTCTGAAGATTCCAAAAATGTATAGTTTTACTAATCTCCAAAAATTTTGAACAAAAATACATAGTGAACCTGACTAGTACCAAAGTCTCGCCTTGTCACAAAGGGCGACCAGGCTTTTGCCGTTCGGGCCCCCTCGGCTGTGGAACTCACTGCCTGGGGACCTCAGGCAGGCAAACTCAGTGTCCTCTTTCAAATCTCTTCTAAAAACTCACTTTTATCGCACTGCTTTTTCCTAGATTATGGGAAATCTGATTCCAATCTGAATATAGGCACAAAAAAAAAAGGAACTCATTCGGGCTGAACATAAAGCCTAAGGCACATTGTTTAACCTGCTCTAATGTCATTGGATAATTCATGACTGAAGCTAAAATAATTAGGCTTTTATGATCAAAGTAAGAGGGAAAAAAAGTAATGTTCATTACAGTATATCCCTGGGTTATACATTTAATGCATGAATGAACACATGAACAATTCTTTACTAATGCAAGCGGAACCAGACAACCATGTTGTCTTATGCAAAATGTAATTTAGATACAGTAGCATGTTATTTAGACAGATGCCAGGTTCATTTGTTTATGACAATGGCATCCTATAGTTTCAAAGATCATTTTTTAATATTGTTTAGACTGATGCTAGGTTCTTGGTTTACCTGTGATCCTAGACATACCATTTGATGTATGTGTTTACCTTGCTACCATTTTTGGATAAAACTGTTTTCATGTTCTTTACCAAGAAGGATGATTGTTGTATACATCTGTATACTTGATTTACATTTGTTTGAAGGTGTATTTAATTGTGAAGTTATTCTTCTGCATTATACTTCTTTGTCCTTATCTGTAAGTTGTACTGCTGTGCTTGCTCTGACACCTGAATTTCCCCTGCGGGATCAATGAAAGTATCTATCTATCTGGATAAAGAGCATCCGCTAAATGCCTAAATTGTACCTTGATACAATATGTTCTCTACAGGCTGGCCTGAGTATAGACCAGTGGTTCTTAAACTTTTTGTGTCAAGGACCCCCAAATCGATATGTATTTGGCTGCGGACCCCCATCTGAAAATGTTTTGTGCCAGGGACCACTAGAAGCAAAGATTTGTGTTCAAAATGTTTTTTTTAGCTTTTTAAAAATAAATATTCAAAGATTTGCACAAATTTTTAAGATTTAAAAAAAAATAGCAGATCTACAAGCTCATAGCGCGTCACTTTGTGCTGCGCCATGAGCTTGTATATCTGCTATTTTTCAATAGCCAAAGTTTAAAATATGGTTAAAATGATTGTGGCTATTAACTAATTTTACTTGGGACCCCCTGGTACCCCCCCAAGGACCCCTGGGTGTCCTTGGGGGGGTACCAGTTTGAGAACGGATGGTATAGATAACATGCTGTATACTTTGCTGGTAGAAGCAGCACACAGGGTATAAGGACCGCTATGTGGGGACTTATGAAAGCATTTCCATTTGCCATTCTATTTCTGTCATATGTCCCCACTGCAGTCTCGTCTCCTGGAGGGTTCTAGGATTAACGGCTACAATAGGATGTTAGCTCATCATCACACATGACGCCCAGGTGACAGCCACAATAAACATGCCACATGCTCCAGTTTATCCCATTAAGACCGGGAACGCATCTGTGTGTCATTTTTAGATTTATTTGGCTATTCAAAAACAGCAGATCTACAAGCTCGTAGAGTGCCGCGCTACGAGCTTGTAGATCTGCTGTTTTTGAAAAATTGTGAACATTTGTGCAAATCGTTGGATATATATTCTACAAACAGTTTAAAAATATATATATATGTTGCTATATCAGTTGTGCTATATCAGTTTTCCATGTCAAGGACCCCCAAAATGATATGTATTTGGCCACAGACCCCCATCTCAAAATACGTTGTTCCAGGGACCCCCCAGAAGCACAGATCGAAGTTAAAAAGCCTTGAATTCATGGAGATTTTTATTTTTTTTTGTCGCATTCCTAGGCTAGTAATTTGATGACCGGCAGTAGACTCGGCAAGTCTCCTGCCGGTCATCAAATTATTGGCTTAGGAATGCGACAAAAGATAAAACAAACTCGGTGCCGCGGTATGAGCTTGTAGATCTGCTATTTTTGGAGAGAAAAAAAAGCTGTGAAAATGTGTGCAAATCTTTGAATATATACAGTATACACTTTTAACTAATATCTTTGATTCTGGGGGGTCCCTGGAACACATTTTGGGGGTCCTTGACATGAGAAAGTTTTAGATCCACTGATAAATATAGCAACATAAGTTTTTTCAAAAAACAACTGTTAGGATTTAGAAGACATTTGTAAAATCCCCCAGAAGCAAAGATGACACACAGATGCGTTCCCGGTCTTAATGGGTTAAACATATACTGTGAGACCAACAAATACATTCAATTCTCTCTCTGTCCGTCCTCTCACTCAATATCTCTTTCAAAATGTCATTACATTTTTCATACTTTGAGAGAGAGAGACAGAGTGTGAGAGAGAGAGAGAGCGCCATGATCATCTGCTGGTATTCTCTCCCCCTGGTGAAAAGGACCTGTGTGTGTGTGTGTGTGTGTGTGTGTGTGTGTGTGTGTGTGTGTGTGTGTGTGTGTGTGTGTGTGTGTGTGTGTGTGTGTGTGTGTGTGTGTGTGTGTGTGTGTGTGTGTGTGTGTGTGTGTGTGTGTGTGTGTGTGTCTGGGCAGCTATGCCTCTGGTCCCTCTTGTGTCTCTGATTCTTCTATCATCTTTCTTCCAATCATAAATTCTTCTGCCTTCTCATGCATGAGAATAAACACGGCTTGGCCCACAGGGCCAGTCCTATGAGCCAGTGGTTCCCAAACTGGGGGTCGGGACCCCCATTGGGGTCCCTAAATTATTTTGGGGGGTCCCCAGATGATTAGCTTAATGTGCAACATTGCTTTCTCATTCAACAGTAATGTTTTCTCACTCAACAGTAAACAAACCAACTTACAGTGTAAGTGTATACAGGGTATCTGCACATTTGAAGTGACTTTTAAGACCTTTTTTAATACCACATTGGCCAAATTGTCAAATATAACGTATGAGGCAAACATTGTGAAAATAGCCGATCTACAAGCTCGCAACGCCTCACAGTGCGAGGCGTTGTGAGCTTGTAGTTTGACTATTTTCACAATATTTATCTGTGGAACCAAGTTAAACTAAATGTAATGCCTACAATTCTAAGTGCTTGTAAGGGTGGGGGTCCCCAGTTCAAATACTTTTCCACAGACTCCTTTCCATAGATAAATATTGTGAAAATAGCAAATCTACAAGCTATTTTCAAATGTTTTGCCTCTTTCTTATATTATTTGACAATTTGGCCAAAGTTTGACCAGTGTTTGTGGTACAGTTTGTTGATTACTTTTGACGCAGTAATGGTCTTTTTCTTTTCTTTCTTTCTTTTCTTTTTGAGGTATATTGAAAAGGTCTTAAAAGTCATAATTTTTTTTTTTATAACCCTATTTTAGAAATACACTGTTAGTGCAAGTCCGGTATTACAAATGTACCTGAGTAAAAAGCATTATTGGCATCAAAATATAAAGCACCAAAAGTAAATGTACTCATTATGCAGAAGGTCCTATTTCACAAGTTTTCAAATGTATAAAAAATAGCAGATCTACAAGCTCACAACGCGTCGCTTTGCGTCACGTTGTGAGCTTATAGATCGGCTATTTCCAAATTTCCCAAGTATATATATACATAGGTCTGAAGTGGTTTCGTAATAATAATCAAAACCTACAAAGTAACTAGTAACTTAAGTTTTTCAATAATTGTAGTGTAGAGTAAAAAGTGCAATATTTGCCTTTGAGATGTAGTGGAGTAGAAGTAAAATCATTGACATTGGAAACACTCCAGTAAAGTAAAAATGTTACTGAAGTGCATTACTTGAGTAAATGTACTTACCGTAGTTACTTTCCACAACTGCCTGTGGGAGGCAGTTGTTCCAGGTTGCTCAGCAAGCACCAAACAGATGGGATGTATACTAGAGATTACTGTGTGTGTGTGCCACTGTGTGTGTGTGTCACTGTGTGTGTGCCACTGTGTGTGTGTCACTGTGTGTGTGCCACTGTGTGTGTGTCACTGTGTGTGTGCCACTGTGTGTGTGTCACTGTGTGTGTGCCACTGCACACACAGTGTTTTTGCGAACGCAGCGGAAGGAGGCGCGCCGAAGGCGCGCCTCCGCGCAAGTGGAGCTTACTATGAAACCGTGCTCGGCTTGTCAGTGTGTGTGCGTGTGTGCGTGTGTGCGTGTCTGTGTTCACTGCCTGCCTGCAGCTCCTCTGAGATAAGTAAATGTCCAATTTAGACGTACCATACATCAAATGAAAGGTCTTTGAAAACTGAACACACCTGTCAAGGTTGCGTTTACGCCCGCCCCTTCCCCCGGAAGCCACGCCCCAGAGAAGGCTCCTAAAAACTCCCCATTGAAACCCCATGTTAAATGAAAAGTGCCCGAATCGCTCCGAAACTTTTTCTACCCCCCCTAAGTGGGGGTCTACAAACAAATACTTCGGGCTCGGATTTTGGCTCCGCCCCCCGGAAGTGGGTGAAACAGGCACTTCAAACACTTTGTTGAATTGTTCAAAAACATTCCAAGTTTTTTTTTAGTGAATTTGTATTTTTCTAAGATGCTCCTTTTAACGCAGATTTTTTTTGTATTTTTTTTTAATTTTTTTATTGGTTACTTTTTTTTAAATCTTTTTTTTTCATATTTATTTAAAAAAAAATGCGTTCGCTTCCCGCGTTCGCGCGTCTTACTTGTTTTTAACAAAATATAAAGTATACAGAAGCCTTCAGCAGTATCCACATCAGCATAGTGTAATGAGGGCAGGGAGAAAAAAAAGGTAAATATATATAAATGTGCAATGAAGCGCGAGGCATGTAAATGTGCAATAAGCAGTGGTGGAGAAAGTATATACTCAGGTATTCAAATTACGAAGTACTTTTTCAGTGTTATTTAAATAAAGTACAATATTTGCCTCTGGGTGGAAATGGACATACTCGGGTAATGTAAAAGTAGCTCAAAATTGTAATTGGGTACAGTACATACTGTAGTAGTAAATGTAGGCCTACTTTCCACCACTGTTTGTTTTTTTGTGTTTTCTTTTGCTGAAGAATTATCTGGTCCCTCTGGGCTCTAGTGACTGTTTTCGCTCTACATTGATATTTCGGCAATTTTTGGCAAAGAGATTTAGTGTAGGGGGAAAAAGAGCAGACAAAGCGCACGTTTTCAAGTAAAGTACAAGTATTGAGGGTTTAAGTGGTTAACTGTCTGAAAATACATATTAGCATGAATCCAACACAACGCTACTCATTGATGGTTCTGTCAAACAAGTCTATGAAGCTATCTATGAAATCTATGAAAAAAATCTGCAACACAATGTTATACAAGATGTAGTGGGGGGGGGGGGGTCCCTGCTTCATCTCTCTATCACCTAAGGGGTCCTTGGCAAGGACATTTTTCAGTCCAAGGACTCCTTGGACTTCCAATTGTCTATACTTTTATACTACATCTCAGAGAAAAATATTGTACTTTTACTCCACTACAAATTATTTGAAAACTTAACTTACTAGTTACTTTGCAGATATACATTATTACATTATAAAACATACATTAACCACTTAACCACCACCCTATTTTATACCTAGGATATTTGAAAATAGCCGAGGCTCACAACGCGTCACATCGCGACGCGTTGTGAGCTTGTATCTGCTACTTTCAAGCATTAGTACTTTTACTTTTGGTACTTAAATACATTTTGATACCAATACTTTTATACTTTTACTCAAGTACATTTTGAATTCCGGACTTTTACTTGTAACAGAGTATTTCTACATTGCAGTATTGATACTTTCACTGCCAAGGACATCTTTTCAGTCCAAGGACTCCTTGGACTGAAACATGTTGAAGACCCCTGCTGCTGTAAGTGGTCTGTTGTGTGAACGGGATGAAATGGAAGGAGAGTATGTTATATAGCTGTGTGCAGGTGCATGTGAGAGGAAAGAATTGGGGGAGGAGGTGAAAGAGAACCTAGATGGTCTTCCTGTTCTTTTGTATGTGTTTTTTATGTCTGAAAATAGCCTACTTCAACCTCTCACTAATGGTGCTACCTGATCACAGTGGAGGTAACACGCACGTACACACGCGCACACTTATGTATGCGCACGCACGCTCTCACACACACACACACACACACACACACACACACACACACACACACACACACACACACAGTCCCACACGCACACCCAGCTTTGATTGGACCCATGGAGAAAGCCATCAAAGCATATTCACCGTCAGAAGTTCACAAATGAAGCTTCCTGCCATGCTCGCCTTGAATGAACACTATAGTGCAGCCAACGGTGGTGGGAAAAAGTACTCACATTTCTTTTCTTTTACTTAAGTAAAAGTATCAATACTACAATATAGAAATACTCTGTTACACGTAAAAGTCCAGAATTCAAAACTTACTTGAGTAAAGGTACAAAAGTATTGGTATCATGTACTTAAAGTACCAAAAGCATAGAAAGCACTCGTTATGCAGAATGTCCAGTTTCACAAGTTTGTATAAAATCTTTTGAAAATAGCAGATCTACAAGCTCACAATGCGGCGCATCGCGACACATTGTAAGCTTGTAGATTGGCTATTTTCAAATGGACAAAATGTATAGGGCTGAAGTGGTTAATGTATGTTTTGTGATAATCAAAATCTACAAATCATCAGTGATGAAGGCTGGCTAGACGAAACGTACTGTACGTCACTGTGTCAATTTGAGGCACATGGAACAATAGAAAATATGGATTTTTATTTCTGAGTGTGACCCTCCATGATTAGATTTGTTTGCATATTCTCATTAGTAGGGATGCACCGATATATTTCTG